>NC_091357.1:19491051-19541051 GCF_038502225.1 Cherax quadricarinatus
TAGCAGTAGAGGGTGAAGCAAGAGTGAAGCAAGATCTCGTAGCAGTAGAGTGAAGCAAGACCTCGTAGCAGTGGAGAGTGAAGCAAGACCTCGTAGCAGTAGAGAGTGAAGCAAGACCTCGTAGCAGTAGAGAGTGAAGCAAGATCTCGTAGCAGTAGAGAATGAAGCAAGATCTCGTAGCAGTAGAGGGTGAAGCAAGAGTGAAGCAAGATCTCGTAGAAGTAGAGTGAAGCAAGACCTCGTAGCAGTGGAGAGTGAAGCAAGACCTCGTAGCAGTAGAGAGTGAAGCAAGACCTCGTAGCAGTGGAGAGTGAAGCAAGACCTCGTAGCAGTAGAGAGTGAAGCAAGACCTCGTAGCAGTAGAGAGTGAAGCAAGACCTCGTAGCAGTAGAGTGAAGCAAGACCTCGTAGCAGTAGAGAGTGAAGCAAGACCTCGTAGCAGTAGAGAGTGAAGCAAGATCTCGTAGCAGTGGAGAGTGAAGCAAGACCTCGTAGCAGTAGAGTGAAGCAAGACCTCGTAGCAGTAGAGAGTGAAGCAAGACCTCGTAGCAGTAGAGAGTGAAGCAAGACCTCGTAGCAGTAGAGAGTGAAGCAAGACCTCGTAGCAGTGGAGAGTGAAGCAAGACCTCGTAGCAGTAGAGAGTGAAGCAAGACCTCGTAGCAGTAGAGAGTGAAGCAAGACCTCGTAGCAGTAGAGAGTGAAGCAAGACCTCGTAGCAGTAGAGAGTGAAGCAAGACCTCGTAGCAGTAGAGAGTGAAGCAAGACCTCGTAGCAGTAGAGAGTGAAGCAAGACCTCGTAGCAGTAGAGAGTGAAGCAAGACCTCGTAGCAGTAGAGAGTGAAGCAAGACCTCGTAGCAGTGGAGAGTGAAGCAAGACCTCGTAGCAGTAGAGAGTGAAGCAAGACCTCGTAGCAGTAGAGAGTGAAGCAAGACCTCGTAGCAGTAGAGTGAAGCAAGACCTCGTAGCAGTAGAGAGTGAAGCAAGACCTCGTAGCAGTAGAGAGTGAAGCAAGATCTCGTAGCAGTGGAGAGTGAAGCAAGACCTCGTAGCAGTAGAGTGAAGCAAGACCTCGTAGCAGTAGAGAGTGAAGCAAGACCTCGTAGCAGTAGAGAGTGAAGCAAGACCTCGTAGCAGTAGAGAGTGAAGCAAGACCTCGTAGCAGTGGAGAGTGAAGCAAGACCTCGTAGCAGTAGAGAGTGAAGCAAGACCTCGTAGCAGTAGAGAGTGAAGCAAGACCTCGTAGCAGTAGAGAGTGAAGCAAGACCTCGTAGCAGTAGAGAGTGAAGCAAGACCTCGTAGCAGTAGAGAGTGAAGCAAGACCTCGTAGCAGTAGAGAGTGAAGCAAGACCTCGTAGCAGTAGAGAGGGTCATATCCCATTCGTGTTGGCATCCGCTCAGGCAATTACCACCCTAATGTGACTGTATCACAAGGGCGAGAAGTGAGCAGAAGCTGCCGGGTGAGGGAGGGAGAGAGGGAGTTTAGAATATAACTTGACTCCTTGCCAAAATAGAGAGAAGGATAGGAGAGAGAGAGAGAGAGAGAGAGAGAGAGAGAGAGAGAGAGAGAGAGAGAGAGAGAGAGAGAGAGAGAGAGAGAGAGAGAGAGAGAGAGAGAGAGAGAGAGACAGACAGACAGACAGACAGACAGATAGACAGACAGAGAGAGACAGAGAGAGACAGAGAGTAATAGGTAAAACTTGCGATTCTGGCTTAAATAGCAACGCTCTTCTTGCCGAATAAGACAAGTGAAAATTTGTGTATGCAATAATTTCGCAAAAATCATCCTGAATCTAACGAAAAAAAATATATTTCATTGTGTTTGTTTATTATTAAATTATTGTAAACTTATCTAAAATATATTTAGTTGGATTAGGCTGAATTAAATTGCGCTTGTTATAATAAGGTCAGGCAAGTTTTCTAAGGCTCTTTTGGTACAAAATTATTCAACACGACATGTATATATATAATATATATATATATATATATATATATATATATATATATATATATATATATATATATATATATATATATATATATATATATATATATATATATATATATATATATATATATTTAAAGAGTTTTTGAGTAATGTTTTACAAATTTTGAGTTATTCTATCTATGGTTCTTAACAAAAATTTGCTTCCATCAGTATTTATTTTGTTTTAATTCCATCTTTACTCCCTCACCTTTCATCTTCCTTCTTCTCTTCTTCTCCATTTCTTTATCCCCCTCCCATCACCTACTCCCTGTTATCCCCCTCCCATCACCTACTCCCTGTTATCCCCCTCCCATCATCTACTCCCTGTTATCCCCCTCCCATCATCTACTCACTGTTATCCCCCTCCCATCATCTACTCCCTGTTATCCCCCTCCCATCATCTACTCCCTGTTATCTCCCTCCCATCATCTACTCCCTGTTATCTCCCTCCCATCATCTACTCCCTGTTATCCCCCTCCCATCATCTACTCCCTGTTATCTCCCTCCCATCATCTACTCCCTGTTATCTCCCTCCCATCATTTACTCCCTGTTATCCCCTCCCATCACCTATTCCCTGTTATCCCCCTCCCATCACCTACTCCCTGTTATCCCTCTCCCATCACCTTCTCCCTGTTATCCCCTCCCATCATCTACTCCCTGTTATCCCTCTCCCATCATCTACTCCCTGTTATCCCCCTCCCATCATCTACTCCCTGTTATCTCCTCCCATCATCTACTCCCTGTTATCTCCTCCCATCATCTACTCCCTGTTATCTCCTCCCATCATCTACTCCCTGTTATCTCCTCCCATCATCTACTCCCTGTTATCCCCCTCCCATCACCTACTCCCTGTTATCCCCCTCCCATC
The DNA here is from genome assembly GCF_038502225.1 of Cherax quadricarinatus. Lineage (NCBI taxonomy): Eukaryota > Metazoa > Arthropoda > Malacostraca > Decapoda > Parastacidae > Cherax > Cherax quadricarinatus. The sequence continues at coordinate 19,493,907 of NC_091357.1, forward strand.
ATCTACTCCCTGTTATCCCCCTCCCATCCTTTACTCCCTGTTATCCCCCTCCCCTCATCTACTCCCTGTTATTCCCCTCCCATCATCTACTCCCTGTTATCCCCCTCCCATCATCTACTCACTGTTATCCCCCTCCCATCATTTACTCCCTGTTATCCCCCTCCCATCATCTACTCCCTGTTACCCCCCTCCCATCATCTACTCCCTGTTATCCCCCTCCCATCATCTACTCCCTGTTATCCCCCTCCAATCACCTACTCCCTGTTATCCCCCTCCCATCATTTACTCCCTGTTATCCCCCTCCCATCATCTACTCCCTGTTATCCCCCTCCCATCACCTACTCCCTGTTATCCCCCTCCCATCACCTACTCCCTGTTATCTCCCTCCCATCATCTACTCCCTGTTATCTCCCTCCCATCATTTACTCCCTGTTATCCCCTCCCATCACCTATTCCCTGTTATCCCCCTCCCATCACCTACTCCCTGTTATCCCTCTCCCATCACCTACTCCCTGTTATCCCCTCCCATCATCTACTCCCTGTTATCCCCCTCCCATCATTTACTCCCTGTTATCCCCCTCCCATCACCTACTCCCTGTTATCCCCCTCCCATCATCTACTCCCTGTTATCCCCCTCCCATCATTTACTCCCTGTTATCCCCTCCCATCATTTACTCCCTGTTATCCCCCTCCCATCACCTACTCCCTGTTATCCCTCTCCCATCACCTACTCCCTGTTATCCCCTCCCATCATCTACTCCCTGTTATCCCCCTCCCATCATTTACTCCCTGTTATCCCCCTCCCATCACCTACTCCCTGTTATCCCCCTCCCATCACCTACTCCCTGTTATCCCCCTCCCATCACCTACTCCCTGTTATCCCCCTCCCATCAGCTACTCCGTTATCCCCCTCCCATCATTTACTCCCTGTTATCCCCCGCCCATCATTTACTCACTGTTATCCCCCTCCCATCACCTACTCCCTGTTATCCCTCTCCCATCACCTACTCCCTGTTATCCCCCTCCCATCATCTACTCCCGGTTATCCTCCTCCCATCACCTACTCCCTGTTATCCCCCTCCCATCCCCTACTCCCTGTTATCCCCCTCCCATCCCCTACTCCCTGTTATCCTCCTCCCATCCCCTACTCCCTGTTATCCCCTCCCATCACCTACTCCCTGTTATCCCCTCTCCCATCACCTTCTCCCTGTTATCCCCTCCCATCATCTACTCCCTGTTATCCCTCTCCCATCATCTACTCCCTGTTATCCCCCCTCCCATCATCTACTCCCTGTTATCTCCTCCCATCATCTACTCCCTGTTATCTCCTCCCATCATCTACTCCCTGTTATCTCCTCCCATCATCTACTCCCTGTTATCTCCTCCCATCATCTACTCCCTGTTATCCCCCTCCCATCACCTACTCCCTGTTATCCCCCTCCCATCATCTACTCCCTGTTTATCCCCCTCCCATCATTTACTCCCTGTTATCCCCCTCCCATCATCTACTCCCTGTTATTCCCCTCCCATCATCTACTCCCTGTTATCCCCCTCCCTCATCTACTCACTGTTATCCCCCTCCCATCATTTACTCCCTGTTATCCCCCTCCCATCATCTACTCCCTGTTACCCCCCTCCCATCATCTACTCCTGTTATCCCTCCATCATCTACTCCTGTTATCCCTCCAATCACCTACTCCTGTTATCCCCTCCATCATTTACTCCTGTTATCCCCTCCCATCATCTACTCCTGTTATCCCCTCCATCACCTACTCCCTGTTATCCCTCCCATCACCTACTCCCTGTTATCTCCCTCCATCATCTACTCCTGTTATCTCCTCCCATCATTTACTCCTGTTATCCCCTCCATCACCTATTCCTGTTATCCCCTCCCATCACCTACTCCTGTTATCCTCTCCCATCACCTACTCCTGTTATCCCTCCCATCATCTACTCCTGTTATCCCCTCCATCATTTACTCCCTGTTATCCCCTCCATCACCTACTCCTGTTATCCCCTCCATCATCTACTCCTGTTATCCCCTCCCATCATTTACTCCCTGTTATCCCTCCCATCATTTACTCCTGTTATCCCCTCCCATCACCTACTCCCTGTTATCCTCTCCCATCACCTACTCCCTGTTATCCCCTCCCATCCTCTACTCCCTGTTATCCCCCTCCCATCATTTACTCCCTGTTATCCCCCTCCCATCACCTACTCCCTGTTATCCCCCTCCAATCACCTACTCCCTGTTATCCCCTCCCATCATCTACTCCCTGTTATCCCCCTCCCATCATCTACTTCCGTTATCCCCCCTCCCATCATTTACTCCCTGTTATCCCCGCCCATCATTTACTCACTGTTATCCCCTCCCATCACCTACTCCCTGTTATCCCTCTCCCATCACCTACTCCCTGTTATCCCCCTCCCATCATCTACTCCCGGTTATCCGCCTCCCATCACCTACTCCCTGTTATCCCCCTCCCATCCCCTACTCCCGGTTATCCCCCTCCCATCACCTACTCCCTGTTATCCCCCTCCCATCCCCTATTCCCTGTTATCCCCCTCCCATCCCCTACTCCCTGTTATCCTCCTCCCATCCCCTACTCCCTGTTATCCCCCTCCCATTCCCTACTCCCTGTTATCCCCCTCCCATCCCCTACTCCCTGTTATCCCCCTCCCATCCCCTACTCCCTGTTATCCCCCTCCCATCCCCTACTCCCTGTTATCCTCCTCCCATCCCCTACTCCCTGTTATCCCCCTCCCATCCCCTACTCCCTGTTATCCTCCTCCCATCCCCTACTCCCTGTTATCCCCCTCCCATCACCTACTCCCTGTTATCCCCCTCCCATCACCTACTCCCTGTTATCCCCCTCCCATCATTTACTCCCTGTTATCCCCCTCCCATCATTTACTCCCTGTTATCCCCCTCCCATCATTTACTCACTGTTATCCCCCTCCCATCATCTACTCCCTGTTATCCTCCTCCTTCACCCCCCCCTCCCACCATCTACACCACTATCTCCCCCATCTCTTATACACTCTACTCCCTCTCCTCCACAACCTTCACTCCCCCCTCCCCCCACCCCTCAGTTCAACTCACTTACTCTTGTCTACTTAATTGGGCGTCATAAGTGGTCTTGACTTAAGAGTATTCAAGCGTTTAAACGCTCCTGTCAAACACATTCCAATCTTCTCTGACACGAGCCAACTTAAATACCCTTGGCAGACAATTATCCTTATTTTTTTTTTTAATTTGTACGTCCAGCAAAATTCTGAGAGTCTGTCACGACAGCCAGCGGACGGAGGATCAAGCCTGCACTACTCTTTGTTCTATCTGGTGGTGTGTGGCTGTCTATCTGGTGGTGTGTGGCTGTCTATCTGGTGGTGTGTGGCTGTCTATCTGGTGGTGTGTGGCTGTCTATCTGGTGGTGTGTGGCTGTCTATCTGGTGGTGTGTGGCTGTCTATCTGGTGGTGTGTGGCTGTCTATCTGGTGGTGTGTGGCTGTCTATCTGGTGGTGTGTGGCTGTCTATCTGGTGGTGTGTGGCTGTCTATCTGGTGGTGTGTGGCTGTCTATCTGGTGGTGTGTGGCTGTCTATCTGGTGGTGTGTGGCTGTCTATCTGGTGGTGTGTGGCTGTCTATCTGGTGGTGTGTGGCTGTCTATCTGGTGGTGTGTGGCTGTCTATCTGGTGGTGTGTGGCTGTCTATCTGGTGGTGTGTGGCTGTCTATCTGGTGGTGTGTGGCTGTCTATCTGGTGGTGTGTGGCTGTCTATCTGGTGGTGTGTGGCTGTCTATCTGGTGGTGTGTGGCTGTCTATCTGGTGGTGTGTGGCTGTCTATCTGGTGGTGTGTGGCTGTCTATCTGGTGGTGTGTGGCTGTCTATCTGGTGGTGTGTGGCTGTCTATCTGGTGGTGTGTGGCTGTCTATCTGGTGGTGTGTGGCTGTCTATCTGGTGGTGTGTGGCTGTCTATCTGGTGGTGTGTGGCTGTCTATCTGGTGGTGTGTGGCTGTCTATCTGGTGGTGTGTGGCTGTCTATCTGGTGGTGTGTGGCTGTCTATCTGGTGGTGTGTGGCTGTCTATCTGGTGGTGTGTGGCTGTCTATCTGGTGGTGTGTGGCTGTCTATCTGGTGGTGTGTGGCTGTCTGTTAGTGTGTGTGTGTCCGTCTACCTGCTGTTATAAATAATAATAATAATAATAATATTATTATTATTATTATTATTATTATTATTATTAATAATAATAATAATAATAATAATATTAATATTATTATTATTATTAATATTATTATTACTATTATTAATAATATTAATATTAATAATAATAATAATAATAATAATATTAATAATAATAATAAAAATAATAATAATAATTTTATTATTACTATTATTATTATTATTATTATAATTGTTATTATTATTATTAAAAAGATCTACTTGCACTCTATACCTTCCCTCCTCTCCTTCCCCTCCTCTCCTTCCCCTCCTCTCCTTCCCCTCCTCTCCTTCCCCTCCTCTCCTTCCCCTCCTCTCCTTCCCCTCCTCTCCTTCCCCTCCTCTCCTTCCCCTCCTCTCCTTCCCCTCCTCTCCTTCCCCTCCCCTCCTTCCCCTCCTCTCCTTCCCCTCCCCTCCTTCCACTCCCCTCCTTCCCCTCCCCTCCTTCCCCTCCTCTCCTTCCCCTCCCCTCCTTCCCCTCCCCTCCTTCCCCTCCTCTCCTTCCCCTCCTCTCCTTCCCCTCCCCTCCTTCCCCTCCCCTCCTTCCCCTCCTCTCCTTCCCCTCCCCTCCTTCCCCCTCCCCTCCTTCCCCTCCTCTCCTTCCCCTCCCCTCCTTCCCCTCCTCTCCTTCCCCTCCCCTCCTTCCCCTCCATGAGAGGATAATCCACCTCGGTGAATCCAACTTACAAATCCTGTTTCTAATCCTGTTAAGGAGGATCGAACCTGAAGTTAAGACTTCAGACTTCTGGGGCTTATCTTATATTTATTAAAGTTTATATATATATATATATGTGTGTGTGTGTGTGTGTGTGTGTGTGTGTGTGTGTGTGTGTGTGTGTGTGTGTGTGTGTGTGTGTGTGTGTGTGTGTGTGTGTGTGTGTGTGTGTGTGCGCGCGGTGATTCGTCTTGGTGTCAGTCGGTGACACTGGTGGCACTCAGATGGCAGCCAGAGTGGCAGGAGTGTCTCAGGAGAGTCTCTGAAGTTAGGTGACGCAGGTCAGAGGTCAGGTGTTGTTGAACACCTGACCTCTGACCTGTGTGGTGCGTCCTGGTTGATGACTACTACTACTGCTACCACTATCACCACCACTACCATTACTACTGCTACTACCACCGCCGCTACCATATCTACCACTACTGCCACCAGTACCACGACTACTACTACTACAACTGCCACAACTACTACTATTACTACCATAACTGTCACTATTGTCACCACTACCACAACTACTATCGCCATCGCTACTACCACAACTACTATCGCCACCACTACTACCACAACTAGTACCGTCACCACTACTACCACAACTACTATCGCCACCACTACTACCACAACTACTACTACCACAACTACTGTCACCACTACTACCGCCACCACAACTACTACCGCCACCACTACCGCAACTACTACCGTCACCACTACTACCACAACTACTATCGCCACCACTACTACCACAACTACTACTACCACAACTACTGCCACCACTACTACCGCCATCACAACTACTACCGCCACCACAACTACTACCGCCACCACTACTACCACAACTACTACCGAGACCACTACTACCGCCATCACTACTACCACAACTACTACTACCACCACTACTACCACTATCACCACCACCACCACCAATCACAACATCACCAATAATTAGGCGAGTCAGGGAGAGGCGCTGCGCTCCTCTATAGACTCAAGCAGCGTAACAAATGACGATCGGGATCCAAAGGGATTCCGGCGGCGGATGTCGCGTGCCGGGGATCAGATCCTCCTGGGAGGCAGTTTGATCCCTTTAAAGTGATTCGCTTTTGTCACATCCTCCCCCATAAGAGAGTTCAAACCTTTTTATACCCGATTTCTCTTTATCGTAATTCGTTATTTCTCTTCTATTCCTTCTCGCTGCTTCTCCTATTTTTGTTACATAGAGAATTTAAGTAGGCTTATAACGTAGCCCTAAGGTTAAATAGGTTCTAATTCTTTATGTGATTGATGAATGGAGTTGAAACCTATTAATGCTGTGGTTGGAAACCTACTGACACCTTCAGAAAGCCTTCTGACATCTTCTGAAACCCTTCTGACACCTTCAGAAACCTTCCCAAACCCATTCCCTGCTCTTCCTGATCCTCTTTTCAGTTCTTTGTTTACCTAACTCCTTTTAAGAGGGTTGAACCCCGTCTCAGAGAGCTGCTCCCTCAGCCAACCATACAATACGATCCTCTTCTTCTAGCAAGACCCTTTAAATAACCTTCTCCAATTCCTCCTCAGGGGTATCGAATTCCACTAGAGGGAGAGTTGAGGATCCTTCTAGAGGGAGTTCCCACACCACAAGAGGCTTGTATAAGGGTGTTGGAAACTATTCTCGCTTCTCGCATTTTAAATTACGTATATATGTATGTAAGTATGTCTGTATGTATGTATATATATATATATATATATATATATATATTTTTTTTTATTATCACACCGGCCGATTCCCACCAAGGCAGGGTGGCCCGAAAAAGAAAAACTTTCACCATCATTCACTCCATCACTGTCTTGCCAGAAGGGTGCTTTACACTACAGTTTTTAAACTGCAACATTAACACCCCTCCTTCAGAGTGCAGGCACTGTACTTCCCATCTCCAGGACTCAAGTCCGGCCTGCCGGTTTCCCTGAATCCCTTCATAAATGTTACTTTGCTCACACTCCAACAGCACGTCAAGTATTAAAAACCATTTGTCTCCATTCACTCCTATCAAACACGCTCAAGCATGCCTGCTGGAAGTCCAAGCCCCTCGCACACAAAACCTCCTTTACCCCCTCCCTCCAACCCTTCCTAGGCCGACCCCTACCCCGCCTTCCTTCCACTACAGACTGATACACTCTTGAAGTCATTCTGTTTCGCTCCATTCTCTCTACATGTCCGAACCACCTCAACAACCCTTCCTCAGCCCTCTGGACAACAGTTTTGGTAATCCCGCACCTCCTCCTAACTTCCAAACTACGAATTCTCTGCATTATATTCACACCACACATTGCCCTCAGACATGACATCTCCACTGCCTCCAGCCTTCTCCTCGCTGCAACATTCATCACCCACGCTTCACACCCATATAAGAGCGTTGGTAAAACTATACTCTCATACATTCCCCTCTTTGCCTCCAAGGACAAAGTTCTTTGTCTCCACAGACTCCTAAGTGCACCACTCACTCTTTTTCCCTCATCAATTCTATGATTCACCTCATCTTTCATAGACCCATCCGCTGACACGTCCACTCCCAAATATCTGAATACGTTCACCTCCTCCATACTCTCTCCCTCCAATCTGATATTCAATCTTTCATCACCTAATCTTTTTGTTATCCTCATAACCTTACTCTTTCCTGTATTCACCTTTAATTTTCTTCTTTTGCACACCCTACCAAATTCATCCACCAATCTCTGCAACTTCTCTTCAGAATCTCCCAAGAGCACAGTGTCATCAGCAAAGAGCAGCTGTGACAACTCCCACTTTGTGTGTGATTCTTTATCTTTTAACTCCACGCCTCTTGCCAAGACCCTCGCATTTACTTCTCTTACAACCCCATCTATAAATATATTAAACAACCACGGTGACATCACACATCCTTGTCTAAGGCCTACTTTTACTGGGAAAAAATTTCCCTCTTTCCTACATACTCTAACTTGAGCCTCACTATCCTCGTAAAAACTCTTCACTGCTTTCAGTAACCTACCTCCTACACCATACACTTGCAACATCTGCCACATTGCCCCCCTATCCACCCTGTCATACGCCTTTTCCAAATCCATAAATGCCACAAAGACCTCTTTAGCCTTATCTAAATACTGTTCACTTATATGTTTCACTGTAAACACCTGGTCCACACACCCCCTACCTTTCCTAAAGCCTCCTTGTTCATCTGCTATCCTATTCTCCGTCTTACTCTTAATTCTTTCAATTATAACTCTACCATACACTTTACCAGGTACACTCAACAGACTTATCCCCCTATAATTTTTGCACTCTCTTTTATCCCCTTTGCCTTTATACAAAGGAACTATGCATGCTCTCTGCCAATCCCTAGGTACCTTACCCTCTTCCATACATTTATTAAACAATTGCACCAACCACTCCAAAACTATATCCCCACCTGCTTTTAACATTTCTATCTTTATCCCATCAATCCCGGCTGCCTTACCCCCTTTCATTTTACCTACTGCCTCACGAACTTCCCCCCACACTCACAACTGGCTCTTCCTCACTCCTACAAGATGTTATTCCTCCTTGCCCTATACACGAAATCACAGCTTCCCTATCTTCATCAACATTTAACAATTCCTCAAAATATTCCTTCCATCTTCCCAATACCTCTAACTCTCCATTTAATAACTCTCCTCTCCTATTTTTAACTGACAAATCCATTTGTTCTCTAGGCTTTCTTAACTTGTTAATCTCACTCCAAAACTTTTTCTTATTTTCAACAAAATTTGTTGATAACATCTCACCCACTCTCTCATTTGCTCTCTTTTTACATTGCTTCACCACTCTCTTAACCTCTCTCTTTTTCTCCATATACTCTTCCCTCCTTGCATCACTTCTACTTTGTAAAAACTTCTCATATACTTGCTTTCTCCCTTACTACTCTCTTTATCATCCCATTCCACCAATCGCTCCTCTTCCCTCCTGCACCCACTTTCCTGTAACCACAGGCTTCTGCTGAACACTCTAACACTACATTTTACCAAGCCTACCGCCTCTTTGACTTGTGCTACTCTCATTGGCCCATCTATCCTCAATAGCTGTTTATATCTTACCTAACTGCCTCCTCTTTTAGTTTATAAACATGCCTCTCTCTTCCCCTGATGCTTCTATTCCTTATCCACATCTACCTTTTTACTCTCAGTGTAGCTACAACTGAAAGTGATCTGATATATCTGTGGCCCCTCTATAAACATGTACATCCACAAGTCTACTCAACAGTCTTTTATCTACCAATACATAATCCAACAAATTCTGTCATTTCGCCCTACATCATATAAATGTATACTTATTTATCCTCTTTTCTTAAAATATGTATTACCTATAACTAAACCCCTTTCTATACAAGAAGTTCAATCAAAGGCTCCCCATTATCATTTACACCTGTTTTTAAACACCTACCACACCCTCTCTAAAAGTTTCTCTGCTTTGTATTTAAGTCCCTACACAATTAAATGGTATATATATATATATATATATATATATATATATATATATATATATATATATATACTCATATATATATATATATATATATATATATATATATATACGTATATGCAAGAATCGCGAACATGCGATACGAGATGCAATATAACCACATGAGGAGTTGAATAACAGCTCTAGGCCTTTCGTGTTGCAATCAACACATCATCAGGAGCTTGCAAAGTTGCAGGAATGGGTGAGAAATCTCAGGAGATTCGTTGCAAGGGACGCTTGCTATAGTATCACAGTCTTGTTTAAGTGAGTTGGGTGGGCAATCGGGTGCAAGCCAGTTATCATTGATGGGACCAACTATCAGCATGGTGATGTTCAAATACCAACTGGTGGCATAGTATATTTTTGGTAATTATGGGATAGATGGAGTGATGAGAGGATAGAGAGAGAGGGAGGGAGAGAGAGAGAGAGAGAGAGAGAGAGGAGGAGGAGAGAGAGGAGAGGAGGAGAGGAGAGAGGAGAGGAGAGAGAGAGGAGGAGAGAGAGAGAGAGGAGAGAGAGAGGGAGAGGAGGGAGAGAGGGAGAGGAGGGAGAGAGAGAGAGAGAGAGAGAGAGAGGGAGAGAGAGAGAAGAGAGAGAGAGAGAGAGAGAGAGAGAGAGAGAGAGGAGAGAGAGAGAGAGAGAGAGAGAGAGAGAGAGAGAGAGAGAGAGAGAGAGAGAGAGAGAGAGAGAGAGAGGGGAGGGGAGAGTTGATGGGAGGCCTAGAGAGAGAGAGAGAGAGAGAGAGAGAGAGAGAGAGAGAGAGGAGAGAGAGAGAGAGAGAGTTATAGAGAAAGAGAGAGAGAGAGAAGAGAGTTTTGAGAGAGAGAGAGAGAGAGAGAGGGGAGAGAGAAGAGAGAGAGAGGATAAACACTAATAGATATGGTGAAAAAACTATCCAATCCAATTTTTGATGCTTCTCTCACCACATTGCTCCCGCTCCTCTCCCTCACTCTCCCCTCCCTCCTCTCCCACCTCCCTCCTCTCCCTCCCTCACTCTCCTCTCCCTCCTCTCCCCTCCCCTCACTCTCTCCTCTCCCTCCTCTCCCCTCTCCTTTCTCCCACCTCCTCACTCCCCTCCCTCACTCCTCTCCCTCTCTCCCCTCCCCTCCTCTCCTCTCCCCTCACTCTCCCCTCCTCCTCTCCCCTCCCCCTCCTCTCCTCTCCCTCCTCTCCCACTCCCTCCTCTCCCCTCCCCTCCTCTCCCCTCCCTCACTCTCCTCTCCCTCCACTCTCCTCCCTCACTCTCCTCTCCCTCCTCTCCTCCCTCCTCTCCCTCCCTCCTCTCCTCTCCCTCCTCCTCCTCCTCTCCCCTCCCTCCTCCTCCCACTCCCTCCACTCTCCTCTCCCTCCTCTCCCCTCCTCATCTCCTCTCCCTCCTCTCCTCTCCTCACTCTCCTCTCCTCCTCCTCCCTCCTCCTCTCCTCTCCCTCCTCCTCCCCTCCCTCCATCTCCTCTCCCTCCTCTCCCCTCCCTCACTCTCCTCTCCCTCCTCTCCCCCTCCCTCACTCTCCTCTCCCTCATCTCCCACTCTCCTCTCCCTCCTCTACCTCCTCACTCTCCTCCCTCCTCTCCCTCCTCCTCCCCTCCCTCACTCTCCCCTCCTCCTCTCCCCCTCCCTCCTCTCTCTCCCTCACTCTCCCCTCCCCTCCTCTCCTCTCCCTCCTCTCCTCTCCCTCTGCTCTCTCCTCCTCACTCCTCCTCTCCCTCTCCTCTCCCTCCTCTCCTCTCCCTCCTCTCCCCCTCCTCCTCTCCCCCTCCTCCTCCCTCCCTCACTCTGCTCTCCCTCCTCTCCTCTCCTCCTCCCCTCCTCACTCTCCTCTCCTCCTCTCCTCTCCCCTCCTCTCCCCTCCTCCTCTCTCCCCCTCCCTCACTCTCCTCCTCACTCTCCTCTCCCTCCTCTCCCTCTCCTCTCCTCTCCTCCTCTCCTCTCCCTCACTCTCCCCTCCTCCTCTCCACTCTCCTGTCTCTCCCTTTTTCATAGTGGTGACTTTGTTTTTTTCTCCATGTCCTCTCCATATCACTCTCCCTCCTCCTCTCCTCCCTCCTCCTCCACTCCCTCATCTCCCTCCCTCCTCTCCTCTCCTCACTCTCCCTCCTCACTCTCCCCCCTCCCTCCTCTCCTCCCTCCTCTCCTCTCCCTCCTCTCCCCTCCTCCTCTCCCCTCCCTCCTCTCCCTGCTCCTCTCCCCTCCTCATCTCCCTCACTCATCTCCCTCCCTCCTCTCCCCTCCCTCCTCTCACACTCTCCTCTCCTCTCCCTCACTCTCCCCTCCTCCTCCTCTCCTCCTCTCCCTCCCTCTCCTCTCCCCTCCCCTCCTCTCCTCCCTCCTCTCCCCTCCCCTCACTCTCCTCTCCCCTCCTCTCCCCTCCCTCATCTCCCTCCCTCCTCTCCCCCTCCTCACTCTCCCTCCCTCACTCTCCTCCTCATCCTCCCTCCTCTCCTCTGTGCTCTCCTCCCTCCTCTCCTCTCCTTACTCTCCCCTCCTCCTCTCCTTCCTCCTCTCCTCCATTATCTCCTCCCTCCTCTCCCCTCTCCTCTCCTCCTCACTCTCCTCTCACTCCTCTCCCCTCCCCTCCTCTCCCCTCCCTCATCTCCCTCCCTCCTCTCCCCTCCTCCTCTCCCCTCCTCCTCTCCTCCCTCCTCTCCCCTCCCCTCCTCTCCCTCCCCTCACTCTCCTCCTCCTCTCCCCTCCTCCTCTGTCTCCCTCCTCTCCTCCCTCCACTCTCACTCTCCTCATCTCTCCTGCTCTCCCTCCCTCACTCTCCTCTCTCCCTCCCTCACTCTCACACTCCTCCTCTCCCCTCCCTCCTCCCCTCCCTCCTCTCCCCTCCTCCTCTCCCCTCCCTCCTCTCCTCCCTCTGCTCTCCCTCCTGTCCTCTCCTCACTCTCCTCCCTCATCTCTCCCTCATCTCCCTCTGCTCCCTCCCTCCACTCTCCTCCTGTCTCTCTCCCTCCCTCCTTCTCCCCTCTCCATCTCCCCTCCCTCCTCTCCTCTCCCCTCCTCTCCCCTCCTCTCTCCTCTCTCACTCTCCCCTCCCTCCTCCCCTCCTGCTCCCTCCCTCACTCTCCTCCCTCCTCCTCTCCCCTCATCTCCCTCCTCCTCTCCCCTCCTCTTCTCCCTCCCCTCACTCTCCTCCTCCTCCTCTCCCTCCTCTCCTCCTCATCTCACCTCCCTCACTCTCCTCCCTCCTCTCCCCTCCCTCCTCCTCCCTCACTCTCCCTCCCTCCTCCCTCCCTCCTCCTCCCTCCTCTCCTCTCCCTCCTCCTCTCCCCTCCCTCCTCCTCTCCACCTCACTCTCCCTCCCTCCTCTCCTCCTCACTCTCCCTCCCTCCTCTCCTCTCCTCTCCCACTCCTGTCTCCCTCCCTCCTCTCCCTCTCCTCTCCTCCCTCCTCTCCTCCTCACCTCTCCTCTCCCTCCTCTCCCCTCCTCTTCCTCCTCTCTCCTCTGCTCTCCCCTCCCTCCTCTCCCTCCTCACTCTCCCTCCTCCTCTCCCCTCCTCCTCTCCTCCCTCCTCTCCCTCCCTCTGCTCTCCCCTCCTGCCTCTCTCTCACCTCACCTCTCACCTCCTCCTCTCCCTCCCTCACTCTCCTCCCTCCTCTCCCTCCTGTCTCCTCCTCCTCTCCCCCCTCCTCCTCTCCTCTCCCTCCTCTCCCCTCCCTCACTCTCCTCCCTCCACTCTCCCCTCCTCATCTCCCTCTCCTCTCCTCCCTCCATGCCATATCGCTCTCCTCTGCTCTCCCCTCCCTCCTCTCCCTCCTCACTCTGCTCTCCCTCACTCTCCCCTCCTCATCTCCTCACCTCATCTCCTCCCTCCTCCTCCTCCTCACTCCTCTCCTCTCCCTCCTCTCCCTCCCTCCTCTCCCCTCCCTCCTCTCCTCCCTCCTCTCCTCCCCTCCTCTCCTCCCTCCTCTCCCCTCCTCACTCTCCTCTCCCTCCTCTCCCCTCCCTCCTCTCCTCCCTCCTCTCCCCTCCTCCTCTCCTCTCCACTCTCCTCCTCACTCTCCTCTCTCCTCCTCTCCCACTCCTCTCTCTCTCCTCATACCTCCCTCCATCTCCTCCTCACTCCTCCTCACTCTGCCTCCTCCTCTCCCTCCTCACTCTCCCCTCCTCACTCTCCTCCCTCACTCTCCTCTCCCTCCTCTCCTCCTCCTCCCTCCTCCTCTCCCTCCCTCCTCTCTCCTGTCTCCTCCCTCCACTCTCCTCCCTCCTCTCTCCTCTCCCTCACTCTCCCCTCCCTCCTCCTCTCCTCACTCTCCCCTCCCTCCTCTCCCCTCCCTCCTCTCCCTCCCTCCTCTCCCCCTCCCTCCTCTCCTCCTCACTCTCCCTCCCTCCTCTCCTCTCCCTCCTCTCCCCTCCCCTCCTCTCCCCTCCCTCCTCTCCCCTCCCCTCCTCTCCTCCCTCCTCTCCTCCCTCCTCTCCCCTCCCTCCCTCTCCCCTCCTCACTCTCCCTCCCTCCTCCCCTCCTCACTCTCCTCCCTCCTCTCCTCCCTCCTCTCCTCTCCCTCCTCTCCCTCCCTCACTCTCCCCTCCCTCCTCCTCCTCCTCTCCCTCCCTCACTCTCCTCCCTCCTCCCCTCTCACTCTCCTCTCCCCTCACTCTCCCTCCTCGCTCCTCCTCTCATCTCCTCCTCCTCTCCCCTCCCTCCTCTCCCTCCTCCTCTCCCCTCCTCCTCTCCTCCCTCCACACTCCCACCTCCCTCCTCTCCCTCCCTCTGCTCTCCTCCTCACTCTCCCCTCCCTCCTCTCCCCTCCCTCCTCTCCTCCCTCCTCTCCTCCCTCCTCTCCTCCCTCCTCCTCCTCTCACTCCTCATCTACTCACTCTCCCCTCCTCACTCTCCCTCCCTCCACTCTCCTCTCCTCACTCTCCCCTCCTCTATCTGCCCTCCCCTCCACTCTCCTCCTCCTCTCCTCCGTCCTCCCTCCTCACCTCTCCTCACCTCACTCTCCCCTCCCTCCTCTCCCCTCCCTCCTCTCACACTCCTCCTCTCCCTCCCTCCTCTCCCCTCCCTCCTCTCCCCTCCTCCTCTCCCCTCCCTCCTCCCCTCCCTCATCTCCTCTCCCTCACTCTCCCCTCCTCCTCTCCCCTCCCTCACTCCTCCCCTCCTCCTCTCCCCTCCTCCTCTCCTCTCCCTCCTCTCCTCCTCCTCTCCCTCCTCACTCTCCTCCTCACTCTCCTCCCTCACTCTCCTCCCCCTCCTCTCCCTCCCTCCTCTCCCCTCCTCACTCTCCCCTCCTCACTCTCCTCCCTCCTCTCCTCCCTCCTCCCTCTCACTCTCCTCCCTCCTCTCCTCTCCTCCTCTCCCCTCCCTCCTCTCCTCCCTCCTCTCCCCTCCCTCATCTCTCCTCCCTCCTCTCTCTCCCTCCTCTCCTCCTCCTCTCCCTCCCTCCTCTCCTCCTCTCTCCTCCCTCACTCTCCCCTCTCACTCTCCCCTCCCTCTCTCCCCTCCCTCCTCTCCCCTCCCTCCTCTCCTCTCCTCCTCTCCTCCTCCTCTCCCTCCCTCCTCTCCCCTCCCTCCTCTCCCTCCCTCACTCTCCCTCCTCACTCCTCCTCTCCCCTCACTCTCCTCCCTCACTCTCCTCCCTCCTCCCCTCCTCACTCTCCTCCTGCTCTCCTCTCCTCACTCTCCTCTCCTCTCCCCTCCCTCCTCTCCCCTCCTCACTCCCCTCCTCACTCTCCCCTCCCTCCTCTCCTCTCCCTCCTCTCCTCCTCCTCTCCCCCTCCCTCCTCTCCTCTCACTCTCTCCTCACTCTCCTCTCCCCTCCTCTCCTCCCTCCTCTCCTCCCTCCTCTCTCCCTCCCTCCTCTCCCCTCCCTCCTCCCCTCCCTCACTCTCACCTCCCTCCTCTCCTCCCTCCTCCTCTCCCTCCTCTCACCCCTCCCCTCACTCTCCTCTCCTCCTCCCCTCCCCTCCTCTCCCCTCCCTCCTCCTCCCCCTCCTCACCTCTCCCCTCCCCCTCCTCTCCCCCTCCCTCCTCTCCTCTCCTCCTCTCCCTCCTCACTCTCCCCCTCCTCCTCTCCTCTCCTCCTCTCCCACTCTCTCCTCCCCCTCCCCTCACTCTCTCCTCCCTCTCTCCCTCCCTCACTCTCCTCCCTCACTCTCCTCCCTCCTCTCCTCTCCTCACTCCTCCTCCTCACTCCTCCCCTCTCCTCTCCCTCCCTCCTCTCCCCTCCTCTCTCCCTCCCTCACTCTCCTCCCTCACTCTCCTCCCTCACTCTCCTCTCCCTCACTCCCTCCTCCTCCTCTCCTCCCTCCTCTCCTCTCCTCCTCTCCTCCCTCCTCCTCCTCCCTCACTCCTCCCTCCTCTCCCCTCCCTCCACTCTCCCTCCTCCTCTCCCTCCCTCCTCTCCTCTCCCTCCTCTCCCCTCCCTCCTCTCCCCCTCCTCACTCTCCCCCTCCTCCTCTCCTCCTCTCACTCTCCTCTCCCTCCTCTCCCCTCCCTCACTCTCCCTCTCATCTCCCCCCTCTCACTCTCCTCCCTCACTCTCCCTCCCTCCTCTCCCTCCCTCACTCTCCCCTCCCTCCTCTCCCTCCACTCACTCTCATCTCCTCCTCTCCCCTCCCTCACTCTCTCCTCCCTCCTCTCCTCCCTCCTCTCCCTCCTCCTCTCCCCTCCCTCCTCTCCCTCCTCCTCTCCCTCCTCACTCTCCCCTCCCCTCACTCTCGTCTCCCTCCTCTCCACTCCTCACTCTCCCCTCCTCACTCCTCCTCCTCTCCCCTCCCTCACTCTCCCCTCCCTCCTCTCCCCTCCCTCCTCTCTCCTCCTCTCCCCTCCTCACTCTCCCCCTCCTCTCCCCCTCCTCACTCTCCCCTCCCTCCTCTCCCCTCCCTCCTCTCCCCTCCCTCCTCTCCTCCCTCACTCTCTCACCCCTCCTCCTCTCCTCCCTCCTCTCCCTCCCTCACTCTCCCTCCCTCCTCCTCCCCTCCCTCCTCTCCCTCCCTCACTCTCCTCTCCCTCCTCTCACCTCCACATCTCCTCCTCATCTCCTCCACTCCTCTCCCCTCACACTCTCCTCCCTCCTCTCCCTCCCTCCTCTCCTCTCCTCTCCCCTCCCTCCTCTCCTCCCTCCTCCTCCCCTCCCACCTCTCCCCTCCTCACTCCTCCTCCTCTCCTCCCTCCTCTCCTCTCATCTCCCCTCCCACACTCTCCCCTCCCTCCTCCCTCCTCCTCTCCCTCCCTCACCTCTCCCCTCCTCCTCCTCCCCTCCCTCCTCTCCCCTCCTCCTCTCCCTCCCTCCTCTCTCCCCTCCCTCCTCCCCTCCTCACTCTCCTCTCACCCCTCCTCTCCCCTCCCACCTCTCCCCTCCCTCCTCTCCCTCCCTCCTCTCCCCTCCTCCCTCCTCCTCTCCTCCTCCACTCTCCTCCTCATATCACCATCAGCCACACTCCTCTCCTCCTCTCCCTCCTCACTCTCCTCCTTCACTCTCCCCTCCCTCCTCTCCTCCCTCCTCTCCTCCCTCCTCTCCCTCCCTCCACTCTCCCTCCCTCCTCCCCTCCCTCCTCCTCCCACCTCCTCACTCCTCCCTCCTCCTCTCCCCTCTCCTCCCTCCTCTCCTCCCACACTCCCTCCCTCCTCTCCCCCTCCCTCCTCCTCCCCTCCTCACTCCTCCCCTCCCTCCTCTCCCCCTCCTCACCCTCCCCCCTCCCTCCTCTCCCCTCCCACTCTCCCACCTCCCTCCTCTCCCCTCCCTCCTCTCCTCCCCTCCTCTCCTCTCTCTCCCCCTCCTACACTCTCACCCTCACTCTCCACTTCCTCCCCTCATCTCCTCCTCCTCTCCTCTCCTCTCCCCTCCCTCCTCTCTCCCCTCACATCCTCTCCTCCCTCCTCTCCTCCTCACCTCTCCTCCCTCCTCTCCCCTCCCTCCTCCTCCTCCAGCTCCTCTCCCCTCCCCCTCCTCCTCCCTCCTCTCCTCTCCCCTCCTCTCCCTCCACTCCTCTCCTCCTCACTCTCCCCTCCCTCCTCTCCCCTCCCTCCTCTCTCCCCTCCCCCTCCTCTCCTCTCTCCTCTCTCTCCCTCCTCTCCCTCCCTCCTCTCCTCCTCCTCTCCTCCCTCCTCCCCTCCACTGCTCCCCTCCCTCCTCTCCCCTCCCTCCTCCTCCTCTGTCTCCTCCCCTCACTCCTCTCCCTCCTCTCCCTCCCTCACTCTCTCCTCCTCTCCCTCCTCACTCTCCCCTCCCTCCTCTCCTCCTCCTCTCCTCTCCCTCCTCTCCCACCTCCTCTGCTCTCCCCTCCTCACTCTCCTCCCTCCTCTCTCCCCTCCCTCCTCTCCTCTCACTCCTCTCCCTCCCTCTCCCCTCCCTCCTCTCCCCTCCTCCTCTCCCTCCTCACTCTCCTCCTCACTCTCTCCTCTCCCTCCTCTCCTCTCCTCCCTCTCCCTCCACCTCCTCCCCTCCCTCACTTTCCCCTCCCTCCTCCCCTCCCCTCCTCCTCCCCCCTCCTCACTCTCCTCTCCCTCACTCTCCCCTCCCTCACTCTCCTCTCCCTCACTCTTCCCTCCCTCCTCTCCTCCTCACTCTCTCCTCACTCTCCTCCCTCCTCTCCCCTCCCTCCTCTCCTCCCTCCTCTCCCCCTCCCTCTCTCCTCCTCATCTCACCTCCCTCCTCTCCTCTCCCCTCCTCCCCTCCTGCCTCTCTCCCCTCCCTCCTCTCCCCTCCCTCCACTCTCCCTCCCTCCTCTCCCCTCCTCCTCTCCCCTCCCTCACTCTCTCTCCCTCCTCCCACCCTCCTCATCTCCCTCCTCCTCTCCCCTCCCCCCTCCTCTCCCCCTCCCTCCTCTCCCTCCCTCCTCTCCTCCCTCCTCCTCCCTCTCCTCTCCTCTCCTGCTCTCCCTCCCTCCTCTCCTCTCCCTCCATCTCCCCTCCTCACTCTCCCCTCCCCTCACTCTCCTCCCTAACTCCTCCCCTCCCTCCTCTCCCCTCCCTCACTCTCCTCTCCTCTCCCTCCCTCCACTCCTCACTCCTCACCTCTCCCCTCCCTCCTCTCCCCTCCCTCCTCCTCCTCTCCCTCCTCTCCTCTCCTCCTCTCCTCCTCACTCTCCTCCTCACTCTCCTCTCCTGCTCCTCCCTCACTCTCCCTCCCTCACTCTCCCCTGCCTCCTCTCCTCTCCCTCCTCTCCCCTCCCTCCTCTCCCCTCCCCTCCTCTCCCTCCCTCCTCTCCTCCTCACTCTCCTCCCTCCTCTCCTCCCTCACTCTCCCCTCCCTCCTCTCCCCTCCACACTCTCCTCCTCCTCTCCCCTCCCCTCCTCTCCCCTCCCTCCTCTCCCCTCCCTCACTCTCCCCTCTCCCTCCTCCCCCTCCTCACTCCCCTCCCTCACTCTCCTCTCCTTCTCTCACCTCCCTCCTCTCCCTCTCTGTCTCCCCTCCTCTCTCCCCTCCCTCACTCTCCCTCCCTCACTCCTCTCTCCCTCCATCTCTCTCACTCTCCCCTCCTCACTCTCCTCTCCTCTCCTCCCCACTCCTCACTCTCCTCCCTCCTCTCCCCTCCCTCCTCTCCCCTCCCTCACTCCTCCTCTCCCTCCTCTCCCCTCCCTCACTCTCCCCTCCCTCCTCTCCCCTCCCTCCTCTCCCACTCCTCACTCCCTCCTCCGCTCTCCTCCCTCCTCCTCTCCCTCCTCTCCCTCCCTCCTCTCCTCCCTGCCTCTCCTCTCTCCTCTCCCCTCTGCTCCTCCCTCCCTCCTCTCCCCTCCCTCCTCTCCCCTCCCTCCTCTCCCTCCCTCCTCTCCTCCTCTCCCTCCATACTCTCCTCTCCCTCCTCTCTACCCTCCTCACTATCCTCCCTCCTCTCCTCCCTCCTCTCCTCTCCTCCTCTCCCTCCCCTCACTCTCTCCTCCCTCCTCTCCCCTCCTCCTCTCCCCTCCTCCTCTCCCCTCCCTCACTCTCCTCCCCTCACTCTCCCTCCCTCCTCTCCCCTCATGCCTATCTTCCTCACTCTCCTCCTCCTCTCCCCTCCCTCCTCTCCTCCTGCTCTCCTCTCCTCTCCCTCCCCTCCTCTCCCCTCCCTCCTCTCCCTCCACTCACTCTCCTCCTTCCTCTCCTATCTCTCAGTGCCCTCCCCTCACTCTCCCCTCCCTCCTCTCCCCCTCCTCTCACTCTCTCACTCTCCTCCTCTCCCCTCCTGTCTCCCCTCCCTCCTCCTCCTCCCTCCTCTCCCCTCCCCCCTCTCCCCTCCCCTCCTCTCACCACCACTCTCCCCTCCTCCTCTCCTCCTCCTCTCCCCTCCCTCCTCTCCCTCCCCTCCTCTCCCTCCCTCATGTCCCTCCCCTCCTCTCCCCTCCTCACTCTCCTCCTCACTTCTCCTCCTTCCTCTCCTCCTCCTCCTCCTGCCTCTCCTCCTCATCTCCCTCCCTCCTCTCCCCTCCCTCCCACTCTCCCTCCTCCTCTCCCCTCCCTCCTCTCCCTCCCTCACTCTCCCTCCTTCCTCCTCACTCTCCCTCAGTCTCCCCTCCCCTCCTCTCCCCTCCCCTCCTCTCCCCTCCTCACCTCTCCTCTCCCTCCTCTCCCCTCCCTCCTCCCCTCCCTCCTCTCCCCTCCTCACTCTCCCCTCCCCCCACTCCCTCCTCCTCTCCCCTCCCCTCCCCTCCCCTCCCTCCTCTCCCTCCCTCCTCTCCCCTCCCT
Source organism: Cherax quadricarinatus (assembly GCF_038502225.1). NCBI lineage: Eukaryota > Metazoa > Arthropoda > Malacostraca > Decapoda > Parastacidae > Cherax > Cherax quadricarinatus. The sequence continues at coordinate 19,513,955 of NC_091357.1, forward strand.
CCTCCCTCCCTCACTCTCCCCTCCCTCACTCTCCCCCTCCCTCTCTCCCCTCCTCCTCTCCCCCTCCCTGTCTCCTCTCCTCCTCTCCCACCTCCCTCCTCTCCTCCCTCCTCTCCTCCTCACTCCCACCTCCCTCCTCTGCCTCCCTCCTCTGCCGCCTCCTCTGCCCCTCCTCATCTCTCACCTCCTCCCTCCCCTCCTCCTCCCCTCCCTCCTCTCCTCTCCTCCTCTCCCCTCCCCTTCTCTCCCTCCTCATTCTCCCTCCCTCACTCCTCCTCCCTCCTCCCCTCCCTCCTCTCCCCTCCCTCACTCTCCCCTCCCTCCTCTCCTCCTCACTCTCCCTCCCTCCTCTCCCCTCCATATCTGCCCTCCCTCCTCTCCCTCCCTCCTCTCGATCCTCACTCTCCCTCCCTCACTCTCCTCTCCCTTACTCTCCCCTCCCTCACTCTCCCCCTCATCCTCTCCCCTCCCTCACTCTCCTCTCCCTCACTCTCCCCTCCTCACTCTCCCGTCCTCACTCTCCTCCCTCCTCTCCTCCCTCATCTCTCTCTCCCCTCACTCTCCCTCCTCACTCTCCCCCTCCCTCCTCTCCTCCCTCACTCTCCCCTCCCTCCTCTCCCTCCCTCCTCTCCCCTCCCTCCTCTCCCCTCCTCCTCTCCCTCCTCACTCTCCCCTCCCTCCTCTCCCCTCCCTCACTCACCCTCCTTCACTCTCCTCTCCCCTCCTCTCCCTCCCTCACTCTCCCCTCCCTCCTCTCCCTCCCCTCCTGTCTCTACCTCTCCCCTCCTCACTCTCCCTCCCTCCTCTCCTCTCCCTCCTCTCCCCTCCCTTCACTCTCCTCCTCACTCTCCTCTCCCCTTACTCTCCCCTCCTGTCTCTTTCCCTCCTCTTCCACTCCCTCACTCTCCTCTCCCTTACTCTCCTCCTCCTCTCCCTTTCCCTCACTCTGCTCCTCCTCTCTCTCCTTCCTCTCCCTCCTCACTCTCCTCCTTCCTCCTGCCTCCTCCTCTCCTCTCCCTTCCTCTCCCCCTCCCTCCTCCTTTCTTTCACTCTCCCTCCCTCCTCTCCACTCTCCCGCCTCTCCCTCATGTCTCCTTTCCCTCCTCTCCCCTCCCTCCTCTCCCTCCCCTCCTCCCTCCTCACTGTCCTCTCCCTCCTCTCCCCCTCCCTCCTCTCCCCTCCCCTCCTCCCTCCCTCCTCTCCTCTCCCTCCTCTCCCACCTCCTTCATCTCTCTGCCTCCTCTCCCTTACTCTCCCTCCTCACTCCTTTCCTCACTCCTCCCCCTCCTCCTCCCCTCCCTCCATCTCTCCTCCTCCTGTGTCTCCTCACTCTCCCTCCATATCTCCCCTCCCCTCACTCTCCCTCCCTCCTCCTCTCTCCTCACTCTCCTCTTCCATCTCTCTCCTCTCCTCTGCCTTGCTCTCCCTCCCTCCTCTCCTTTCCCTCCTCTCCTCCCTCCTCCTCTCATACTCTCCCTCCCTCCTCCTTTCCTCCTCTCCCTCCCTCCTCTCCTCCTCCTCTCCCTCCCCACCTCTTGTCCTCTCCCACCTCCACTTCTCCCCTCCTCCTCTCCCCTCCCTCCTCTCTCCCTCCTCCTCTCCCTCCTCATCTCCCTCCTTACTCTCCCCCTCCCTCCTCTCCTCTCTGCCTCCCTCCACCTCACTCTCTTTCCTCATCTCCACTCCCTCCTCTCCCTCTCTCTCCCTCCCCTCACTGTCCTCTCTCCCTCCTCTCCCCTCCCTCCTCTCCCCTCCTCACTCTCTCCTCCCTCCTTCTCCTCTCCTCCTCTCCCTCCTTATCTCCCTCCCTCCTCTCTCCTCTCACATGCTCTCCTCCCTCACTCTCCTTTCCCTCCTCTCCCTCCTTCGCTCTGCACCTCCCTCCTCTCCTCTCCCCTTCTCTCCCCCTCCCTCCTCTCCTTTCCACCTCTCCCTCCCTCCTCTCCTCTCCCTTACTCTCCCTCCCTCACTCAACTTTCCCTCCTCTCCCCTCCCCTCCTCCCCTCCTCACTCCTCCCACCTCCTCCATCACCCCTCCCTCATCTCCTCTCCCTCCTCCCTCCTTCATCTACTCTCACTCTCCTCTCCCTTACTCTCCCCTCCCTCACTCTCCTTTCCCTCACTCTTCCCTCCCTCATTCTCCTTCAATCTCCCACTTCCCCCACTTTGCATCTCACACTCATTCTCGTTCTCTCTCTCTCTCTCTCTCTCTCTCTCTCTCTCATCGTTGTTACCAACATCATTAACGAGACACTAGCGCCTTTAGACTCGTTTACGTTAACAGTAAACGGTCCGTTTTAATGACAGCCGTTAAGCTCATTTTCCCCAATCCGCGAATTATTTCTGTTTTCTGTTAGTTTTGTCTGTATGTACACACACACACACACACACACACACACACACACACACACACACACACACACACACATACACACACACACACACACACATACACAAGGTGACAGAAGTAAGACAAGAGAGAGAGAGGGGTGGATCGACTGCATATTTTTGGACTGCAAGAAGGCCTTCGACACAGTTCCTCACAAGAGGTTACTGCAAAAGCTAGAGGATCAGGCATAACAGGAAAGGCACTTGCAATGGATCAGAGAATACCTGACAGGGAGGCATGGCAGTCATGGTACGGCTGAGGTGTCCAGAGTGGGCGCCTGTGAAGCGAGGTTCCACAGGGTCAGTCCCTGGGACCTGTGCTGTTCTTGGTATATGTGAGGCGACATAACGGAAGGATAGACTCAGAAGTGTCACTTGTTTGCAGATGATGCAAAGTTAATGAGAAGGTCAAATCGGATGAGGATCAGGCAAGGCTACAAAAAGGGAACCTGGACAGGCTACAAGCCTGGTCCAGCAACTAACTCATGAATTTAACAACCTGCCAAATGCAAAGTCATGAAGATTGGGGAAGAGGCCAAAGGAACTCCTGAACACAATATAAGTTTAGATGGCCAAGACTGAAACTCACTCAAGGAAAAAAGATCTGGGGTAGTATAACACCAAACATATCTGGAGAAGAAGGCAGTTGGGGGGAAAGAAAGAGGAAGAGGAAGAAGGACTTGGAAAAGAAGGCTTTGAAAGGAGTTATTATAATGCAGGGTGTTTGACTCTATGCACTTCTTATTTACATCTCATTTGCTCACCAGTATGTTTTAATTTGAATACCTTTGTCAGCATCAGTGAAGGTGGTGGTGAGCTGAGCTGAATGTTTAGGAGCCAGGACAGAAATGCGCAGAGGCAGAAGGTGAGCAGTGCGTTATCATGAGCAGATGGAGTGGACCAGACAGGATGTTCGAAGAGGAAGAAAAATTTTAATAAGGTCGTGGAGTGTTTGGGCTGGGAGTTGGGGATTGGTGGTGTAGTATGGGGGCAGTTCTGTGTTTGGGCGCAGTGGCTGTGAGCATGAGAGAAGTTTGTGTTGGGGGGGCAGACTATAAACTATTATTAAATAGTGACCTGACAGATGATACATTTAGAAGTGCTCCTTAGCTACACACACAGAGAAGTGTGTTTGCAAGTGTAATATTTACAGTGTAGTGTGTTTATAACTACTGATTAGCATGTGTGGGTGGGTTGGGTGATTGCACTGTAGACTGCAGCGTGAGACCACAGACAAGTTTTAGCTGGAGATAAACGAGGATGGTGTGGATCACGAGGAATACTTGCTCAGGGAAGAAGCAGCGAGTCATGGTACGTGAGGCCTGTCGGAAGTGAGCACCTGTGACAGCAGAAAGTCCCGAGGTCAGTCCTAGGACCAGTGCTGTTTCTGGTATTTGTGAACGACATGACGGAAGGAATAGACTCTGAGGTGTCCCTGTTTGCAGATGACGTGAAGTTGATGAGAAGAATTCACTCGATCGAAGACCAGGTAGAACTACAAAGGGATCTGGACAGGCTGCAGACCTGGTCCAGCAATTGGCTCCTGGAGTTCAATCCCACCAAGTGCAAAGTCATGAAGATTGGGGAAGGGCAAAGAAGGCCGCAGACGGAGTACAGTCTAGGGGGTCAGAGACTACAAACCTCACTCAAGGAAAAAGATCTTGGGGTGAGTATAACACCAGGCACATCTCCTGAAGCGCACATCAACCAAATAACTGCTGCAGCATATGGGCGCCTAGCAAACCTCAGAACAGCATTCTGACATCTTAATAAGGAATCATTCAGGACCCTGTACACCGTGTACGTTAGGCCCATATTGGAGTATGCGGCACCAGTTTGGAACCCACACCTAGCCAAGCACGTGAAGAAACTAGAGAAAGTGCAAAGGTTTGCAACAAGACTAGTCCCAGAGCTAAGAGGTATGTCCTACGAGGAGAGGTTAAGGGAAATCAACCTGACGACACTGGAGGACAGGAGAGATAGGGGGGACATGATAACGACATACAAAATACTGAGAGGAATTGACAAGGTGGACAAAGACAGGATGTTCCAGAGATTGGACACAGTAACAAGGGGACACAGTTGGAAGCTGAAGACACAGATGAATCACAGGGATGTTAGGAAGTATTTCTTCAGCCACAGAGTAGTCAGTAAGTGGAATAGTTTGGGAAGCGATGTAGTGGAGGCAGGATCCATACATAGCTTTAAGCAGAGGTATGATAAAGCTCACGGCTCAGGGAGAGTGACCTAGTAGCGATCAGTGAAGAGGCGGGGGCCAGGAGCTCGGACTCGACCCCCGCAACCTCAACTAGGTGAGTAACTAGGTGAGTACACACACACACACACACACACACACACACACACACACACACACACACAATTAGTGTAATGGTTTGGAATATTAGAGAATATGAAGGAGTGTTTAGGTCAACGAAGATGGAAGAAGAGGAAGATGAAGATGGAAGAAGAGGAAGATGAAGATGGAAGAAGAGGAAGATGAAGATGGAAGAAGAGGAAGATGAAGATGGAAGAAGAGGAAGATGAAGATGGAAGAAGAGGAAGATGAAGAGGGAAGAAGAGGAAGATGAAGATGAAAGAAGAGGAAGATGAAGATGAAAGAAGAGGAAGATGAAGATTGAAGAAGAGGAAGATGAAGATGGAAGAAGAGGAAGATGAAGATGGAAGAAGAGGAAGATGAAGATGGAAGAAGAGGAAGATGAAGAGGGAAGAAGAGGAAGATGAAGATGGAAGAAGAGGAAGATGAAGATGGAAGAAGAGGAAGATGAAGATGGAAGAAGAGGAAGATGAAGATGGAAGAAGAGGAAGATGAAGAGGGAAGAAGAGGAAGATGAAGATGGAAGAAGAGGAAGATGAAGATGGAAGAAGAGGAAGATGAAGATGGAAGAAGAGGAAGATGAAGATGGAAGAAGAGGAAGATGAAGATGGAAGAAGAGGAAGGTGAAGATGGAAGAAGAGGAAGATGAAGATGGAAGAAGAGGAAGATGAAGATGAAAGAAGAGGAAGATGAAGATTGAAGAAGAGGAAGATGAAGATGGAAGAAGAGGAAGATGAAGATGGAAGAAGAGGAAGATGAAGATGGAAGAAGAGGAAGATGAAGATGGAAGAAGAGGAAGATGAAGATGGAAGAAGAGGAAGATGAAGATGGAAGAAGAGGAAGATGAAGATGAAAGAAGAGGAAGATGAAGATTGAAGAAGAGGAAGATGAAGATGGAAGAAGAGGAAGATGAAGATGGAAGAAGAGGAAGATGAAGAGGGAAGAAGAGGAAGATGAAGATGGAAGAAGAGGAAGATGAAGATGGAAGAAGAGGAAGATGAAGATGGAAGAAGAGGAAGATGAAGATGGAAGAAGAGGAAGATGAAGATGGAAGAAGAGGAAGATGAAGATGGAAGAAGAGGAAGATGAAGAGGGAAGAAGAGGAAGATGAAGAGGGAAGAAGAGGAAGATGAAGATGAAAGAAGAGGAAGATGAAGATTGAAGAAGAGGAAGATGAAGATGGAAGAAGAGGAAGATGAAGATGGAAGAAGAGGAAGATGAAGATGGAAGAAGAGGAAGATGAAGAGGGAAGAAGAGGAAGATGAAGATGAAAGAAGAGGAAGATGAAGATGAAAGAAGAGGAAGATGAAGATTGAAGAAGAGGAAGATGAAGATGGAAGAAGAGGAAGATGAAGATGGAAGAAGAGGAAGATGAAGAGGGAAGAAGAGGAAGATGAAGATGAAAGAAGAGGAAGATGAAGATGAAAGAAGAGGAAGATGAAGATTGAAGAAGAGGAAGATGAAGATGGAAGAAGAGGAAGATGAAGATGGAAGAAGAGGAAGATGAAGATGGAAGAAGAGGAAGATGAAGATGGAAGAAGAGGAAGATGAAGATGGAAGAAGAGGAAGATGAAGATGGAAGAAGAGGAAGATGAAGATGGAAGAAGAGGAAGATGAAGATGGAAGAAGAGGAAGATGAAGATGGAAGAAGAGGAAGATGAAGATGGAAGAAGAGGAAGATGAAGATGGAAGAAGAGGAAGATGAAGATGGAAGAAGAGGAAGATGAAGATGGAAGAAGAGGAAGATGAAGATGGAAGAAGAGGAAGATGAAGATGGAAGAAGAGGAAGATGAAGATGGAAGAAGAGGAAGATGAAGATGGAAGAAGAGGAAGATGAAGATGAAGAAGAGGAAGATGAAGATGGAAGAAGAGGAAGATGAAGATGGAAGAAGAGGAAGATGAAGATGGAAGAAGAGGAAGATGAAGATGGAAGAAGAGGAAGATGAAGATGGAAGAAGAGGAAGATGAAGATGGAAGAAGAGGAAGATGAAGATGGAAGAAGAGGAAGATGAAGATGGAAGAAGAGGAAGATGAAGATGGAAGAAGAGGAAGATGAAGATGGAAGAAGAGGAAGATGAAGATGGAAGAAGAGGAAGATGAAGATGGAAGAAGAGGAAGATGAAGATGGAAGAAGAGGAAGATGAAGATGGAAGAAGAGGAAGATGAAGATGGAAGAAGAGGAAGATGAAGATGGAAGAAGAGGAAGATGAAGATGGAAGAAGAGGAAGATGAAGATGGAAGAAGAGGAAGATGAAGATGGAAGAAGAGGAAGATGAAGATGGAAGAAGAGGAAGATGAAGATGAAGAAGAGGAAGATGAAGATGGAAGAAGAGGAAGATGAAGATGGAAGAAGAGGAAGATGAAGATGGAAGAAGAGGAAGAGGAAGAGGAAGAAGAGGAAGGAATAGGAAGAAGAGGAGGAGGAAGAGGAAGAAGAGGAAGGAAGAGGAAGAAGAGGAAGAGGAAGGAGGAAGAAGAGAAGGAAGAGGAAGAAGAGGAAGATGAAGATGAGGAAGATTAAGATGAGGAAGATGAAGATGAGGAAGATGAAGATGAGGAAGAGGAAGATGGAAGATGGAAGAAGAGGGAAGAAGAGGAAGATGAAGATGAGGAAGATTAAGATGAGGAAGATGGAAGAAGAGGAAGATGAAGATGGAAGAAGAGGAAGATGAGGATGAAAGAAGAGGAAGATGAAGATTGAAGAAGAGGAAGATGAAGATGGAAGAAGAGGAAGATGAAGATGGAAGAAGAGGAAGATGAAGATGGAAGAAGAGGAAGATGAAGAGGGAAGAAGAGAAAGATGAAGATGGAAGAAGAGGAAGATGAAGATGGAAGAAGAGGAAGATGAAGATGGAAGAAGAGGAAGATGAAAGAGGAAGAAGAGAGGAAGATGAAGAGGGAAAGAAGAGGAAGATGAAGAGGGGAAGAGGAAAGATGAAGATGGAAGAGAAGATGAAGAGGAAGAAGAGGAAGATGAAGAGAGGAAGAAAGAGGAAGATGAAGATGGAAGAAGAGGAAGATGAAGATGGAAGAGAGAGAAGATAAGATGGAAGAAAGAGGAAGATGAAAGAGGAAGAAGAGAAGATGAAGATGGAAGAGAGGAAGATGAAGAGAGGGAAGAAGAAGAAGGAAGATGAAGAGAAGGGGAAAGAAGAGGAAGATGAAGAGATGGAAGAGAAGAGGGAAGATGAAGATTGAAGAAGAGAGAGGAGATGAAGATGGAAGAAGAGAGAGGAAGATGAAGATGGAAGAAAGAGGAAGATGAAAGAGGAAGAAGAGAGAAGATGAAAAGGGAAGAAGAGAGAGAAGATGAAGATGGAAGAAGAGAGGGAGGAAGATGAAAAGAAGGGAAGAAAGAGGAGGAAGATGAAGATGAAAGAAGAGGAGGAAGATGAAGATGGAAGAAGAGGAAGATGAAGAGAATGGAAAGAGAAGAGGAAGATGAAAGAGGGAAGAGAAGAGAGAGGGAAGATGAAAGAGGGGAAAAGAAAGAGAGGAAGATGAAGATGGAAGAGGAAGATGAAGGCAGAAGAGAAGAGGGAGGGATGAAGAGAGGGAAGAAAGAGGAGAAGATGAAAGATGGAAGAAGGAAGATGAAGAGAGGAAGAGAAGAGGGAAGATGAGGAAGAAGAGGAAGATGAAGATGGAAGAAGAGGAAGGTAAGAGGAAGGAAGATGAAGGAAGGAAGATGAAGAAGAGGGAAGAGAGAGAAATGAAGAGGAAGAAGAGGAAGATGAAGATGGAAGAGAAGAGGAAGATAGAGAAGAGGAAGAAAGAGAAGATGAAGATGAAAGAAGAGGAAGATGAAGATGGAAGAAGAGGAAGTGAAGAGGAAGAAGAGAGGAAGATGAAAGAGGGAAGAGAGAGGAGAGAGATGAAGAGGGAAGAAGAGGAAGATGAAAGAGAGGGAAAGAGGAAGATGAAGATGGAAGAAGAGGAAGATGAAGATGAAAGAAGAGGAAGATGAAGAGGGAAGAAGAGGAAGATGAAGATGGAAGAAGAGGAAGATGAAGAGGGAAGAAGAGGAAGATGAAGAGGGAAGATGAAGATGGAAGAAGAGGAAGATGAAGATGAAAGAAGAGGAAGATGAAGAGGGAAGAAGAGGAAGATGAAAAGAGAAGAGGCAAAATTGATGTAAGAAGGCAACACTAATATCACTATGACTAACTGTACCACCTGACTGTACTACCTGACTGTACCACCTGACTGTACCACCTGACTGTACTACCTGACTGTACCACCTGACTGTACCACCTGACTGTACTACCTGACTGTACCACCTGACTGTACCACCTGACTGTACTACCTGACTGTACCACCTGACTGTACACAATGTTCACCTGGCTGTACACTGGCTGTACTACCTGGCTTCACTTGCCACCTGACTATACCACCTGACTGTACCACCTGTACCCTGGCTGTACCACCAGCTGCCTGCACCTGTTTCATACCTGGTGTACCCACCTGACTGTACCACATGGCTGACACCACCTGACTGTCACCTGACTGTACCACCTACAATAGCACCACCTGACTGCCCACCCACCTAACTGCCACCTGGCTGTACCACCTGACTGCCACCACCTGACTGTACCACCTGACTGTACCACTGACTAACACACCACCTGCATGACTGTACACTACCTGACTGTACCACCTGACTGTACCACCTGACTGTACCACCTGACTGTACCACCTGACTGTACCACCTGACTGTACCACCTGACTGTACCACCTGACTGTACCACCTGACTGTACCACCTGCCTGTACCACCTGACTGTACTTCCTGACTGTACCACCTGACTGTACCACCTGACTGTACCACCTGACTGTACCACCTGACTGTTCCACCTGACTGTACCACCTGACTGTACCACCTGACTGTACCACCTGACTGTACCACCTGCCTGTACCACCTGACTGTTCTACCTGACTGTACCACCTGACTGTACCACCTGACTGTACCACCTGACTGTACCACCTGACTGTACCACCTGACTGTACCACCTGACTGTACCATCTGAATATGTTTTTGTAAAATATTTTCACGCGGTAAATATCTCAGTAAAGTAATCCCTTTCCCATTCGTTCCCTTCCCTCCTTCACCCCTTCCTTCCCTTCCCTCCTTCACCCCTTCCTTCCCTTCCCTCCTTCACCCCTTCCTTCCCTTCCCTCCTTCACCCCTTCCTTCCCTTCCCTCCTTCACCCCTTCCTTCCCCTCCCTCCCTCCCACTTGCAGTGATGTACATGGCCTGGAAATTACGGCTCAGTGGTTCACACAATACCATAAGGTGAAGGAGTGAGGGTAAGAGCACGCACACACATACACACACACACACACACACACACACACACACACACACACACACACACACGGGAGAAGGGACAGTGGAGAACCAAGATGATGGAGGTGGTGGTGGGAATTTCATGGGCCAACATGTTAGGGACACACCCAGAGAGAGAGAGAGTATGAAGGGGATGAACTAGCAAGGCTCATCCTGGTATTCATCATGTGATAAACTAGCAAGGTTGAACCTGGTATTCATCCTGTGATAAACTAGCAAGGTTGAACCTGGTATTCAACCTGTGAATGAACTAGCAAGGTTGAACCTGGTATTCAACCTGTGATGAACTAGCAAGGTTGAACCTGGTATTCAACCTGTGATAAACTAGCAAGGTTGAACCTGGTATTCAACCTGTGATAAACTAGCAAGGTTGAACCTGGTATTCAACCTGTGATAAACTAGCAAGGTTGAACCTGGTATTCAACCTGTGATAAACTAGCAAGGTTGAACCTGGTATTCAACCTGTGATAAACTAGCAAGGTTGAACCTGGTATTCAACCTGTGATAAACTAGCAAGGTTGAACCTGGTATTCAACCTGTGATAAACTAGCAAGGTTGAACCTGGTATTCAACCTGTGATAAACTAGCAAGGTTGAACCTGGTATTCAACCTGTGATAAACTAGCAAGGTTGAACCTGGTATTCAACCTGTGATAAACTAGCAAGGTTGAACCTGGTATTCAACCTGTGATAAACTAGCAAGGTTGAACCTGGTATTCAACCTGTGATAAACTAGCAAGGTTGAACCTGGTATTCAACCTGTGATAAACTAGCAAGGTTGAACCTGGTATTCAACCTGTGAATGAACTAGCAAGGTTGAACCTGGTATTCAACCTGTGATAAACTAGCAAGGTTGAACATGGTATTCGTCCTGTGATAAACTAGCAAGGTTGAACCTGGTATTCGTCCTGTGATAAACTAGCAAGGTTGAACCTGGTATTCAACCTGTGATGAACTAGCAAGGTTGAACCTGGTATTCAACCTGTGATAAACTAGCAAGGTTGAACCTGGTATTCAACCTGTGAATGAACTAGCAAGGTTGAACCTGGTATTCAACCTGTGATGAACTAGCAAGGTTGAACCTGGTATTCAACCTGTGATAAACTAGCAAGGTTGAACCTGGTATTCAACCTGTGAATGAACTAGCAAGGTTGAACCTGGTATTCAACCTGTGATGAACTAGCAAGGTTGAACCTGGTATTCAACCTGTGATAAACTAGCAAGGTTGAACCTGGTATTCAACCTGTGATAAACTAGCAAGGTTGAACCTGGTATTCAACCTGTGATAAACTAGCAAGGTTGAACCTGGTATTCAACCTGTGATAAACTAGCAAGGTTGAACCTGGTATTCAACCTGTGATAAACTAGCAAGGTTGAACCTGGTATTCAACCTGTTATAAACTAGCAAGGTTGAACCTGGTATTCAACCTGTGAATGAACTAGCAAGGTTGAACCTGGTATTCAACCTGTGAATGAACTAGCAAGGTTGAACCTGGTATTCAACCTGTGATAAACTAGCAAGGTTGAACCTGGTATTCAACCTGTGAATGAACTAGCAAGGTTGAACCTGGTATTCAACCTGTGATGAACTAGCAAGGTTGAACCTGGTATTCAACCTGTGATAAACTAGCAAGGTTGAACCTGGTATTCAACCTGTGAATGAACTAGCAAGGTTGAACCTGGTATTCAACCTGTGAATGAACTAGCAAGGTTGAACCTGGTATTCAACCTGTGATAAACTAGCAAGGTTGAACCTGGTATTCAACCTGTGAATGAACTAGCAAGGTTGAACCTGGTATTCAACCTGTGATGAACTAGCAAGGTTGAACCAGGTATTCAACCTGTGATGAACTAGCAAGGTTGAACCTGGTATTCAACCTGTGATAAACTAGCAAGGTTGAACCTGGTATTCAACCTGTGATAAACTAGCAAGGTTGAACCTGGTATTCAACCTGTGATAAACTAGCAAGGTTGAACCTGGTATTCAACCTGTGATAAACTAGCAAGGTTGAACCTGGTATTCAACCTGTGATAAACTAGCAAGGTTGAACCTGGTATTCAACCTGTGAATGAACTAGCAAGGTTGAACCTGGTATTCAACCTGTGATAAACTAGCAAGGTTGAACCTGGTATTCAACCTGTGAATGAACTAGCAAGGTTGAACCTGGTATTCAACCTGTGATGAACTAGCAAGGTTGAACCTGGTATTCAACCTGTGATAAACTAGCAAGGTTGAACCTGGTATTCAACCTGTGAATGAACTAGCAAGGTTGAACCTGGTATTCAACCTGTGAATGAACTAGCAAGGTTGAACCTGGTATTCAACCTGTGATAAACTAGCAAGGTTGAACCTGGTATTCAACCTGTGAATGAACTAGCAAGGTTGAACCTGGTATTCAACCTGTGATGAACTAGCAAGGTTGAACCCGGTATTCAACCTGTGATAAACTAGCAAGGTTGAACCTGGTATTCAACCTGTGATAAACTAGCAAGGTTGAACCTGGTATTCAACCTGTGATAAACTAGCAAGGTTGAACCTGGTATTCAACCTGTGATGAACTAGCAAGGTTGAACCTGGTATTCAACCTGTGATAAACTAGCAAGGTTGAACCTGGTATTCAACCTGTGATAAACTAGCAAGGTTGAACCTGGTATTCATCCTGTGATAAACTAGCAAGGTTGAACCTGGAATTCAACCTGTGAATGAACTAGCAAGGTTGAACCTGGTATTCAACCTGTGATAAACTAGCAAGGTTGAACCTGGTATTAAACCTGTGATAAACTAGCAAGGTTGAACCTGGTATTCAACCTGTGAATGAACTAGCAAGGTTGAACCTGGTATTAAACCTGTGATAAACTAGCAAGGTTGAACCTGGTATTCAACCTGTGGTAAACTAGCAAGGTTGAATCTGGTATTCAACCTGTGATAAACTAGCAAGGTTGAACCTGGTATTCAACCTGTGATAAACTAGCAAGGTTGAACCTGGTATTCAACCTGTGATAAACTAGCAAGGTTGAACCTGGTATTCAACCTGTGATAAACTAGCAAGGTTGAACCTGGTATTCAACCTGTGATAAACTAGCAAGGTTGAACCTGGTATTCAACCTGTGATAAACTAGCAAGGTTGACAAACCTGGTATTCAACCTGTGATAAACTAGCAAGGTTGAACCTGGTATTCAACCTGTGATAAACTAGCAAGGTTGAACCTGGTATTCAACCTGTGATAAACTAGCAAGGTTGAACCTGGTATTCAACCTGTGATAAACTAGCAAGGTTGAACCTGGTATTCAACCTGTGATAAACTAGCAAGGTTGAACCTGGTATTCAACCTGTGATAAACTAGCAAGGTTGAACCTGGTATTCAACCTGTGAATGAACTAGCAAGGTTGAACCTGGTATTCAACCTGTGATAAACTAGCAAGGTTGAACCTGGTATTCAACCTGTGATAAACTAGCAAGGTTGAACATGGTATTCAACCTGTGATGAACTAGCAAGGTTGAACCTGGTATTCAACCTGTGATAAACTAGCAAGGTTGAACCTGGTATTCAACCTGTGATGAACTAGCAAGGTTGAACCTGGTATTCATCCTGTGATAAACTAGCAAGGTTGAACCTGGTATTCATCCTGTGATAAACTAGCAAGGTTGAACCTGGTATTCAACCTGTGATAAACTAGCAAGGTTGAACCTGGTATTCATCCTGTGATAAACTAGCAAGGTTGAACCTGGTATTCAACCTGTGATAAACTAGCAAGGTTGAACCTGGTATTCAACCTGTGATAAACTAGCAAGGTTGAACCTGGTATTCAACCTGTGATAAACTAGCAAGGTTGAACCTGGTATTCAACCTGTGATGAACCAGCAAGGTTCAACCTGGTATTCAACCTGTGATAAACTAGCAAGGTTCAACCTGGTATTCAACCTGTGATGAACCAGCAAGGTTGAACCTGGTATTCAACTGTAGTAGCCACGTGAGGATTTACTCATGTATTCTGCAACACTGGTGTGTTATACAACACTGCAACACTGGTGTGTTATACAACACTGCAACACTGGTGTGTTATACAACACTGCAACACTGGTGTGTTATACAACACTGCAACACTGGTGTGTTATACAACACTGCAACACTGGTGTGTTATACAACACTGCAACACTGGTGTGTTATACAACACTGCAACACTGGTGTGTTATACAACACTGCAACACTGGTGTGTTATACAACACTGCAACACTGGTGTGTTATACAACACTGCAACACTGGTGTGTTATACAACACTGCAACACTGGTGTGTTATACAACACTGCAACACTGGTGTGTTATACAACACTGCAACACTGGTGTGTTATACAACACTGCAACACTGGTGTGTTATACAACACTGCAACACTGGTGTGTTATACAACACTGCAACACTGGTGTGTTATACAACACTGCAACACTGGTGTGTTATACAACACTGCAACACTGGTGGGTTATACAACACTGGTGTGTTATACAACACTGCAACACTGGTGTGTTATACAACACTGCAACACACTGACCACTGGGGAAGGGACAATACAGACCAACACTAACAGAGTGGTCAGTGAAGACAGTGCAGACTCTGGCTGTTACCACTGTAAATACGAGGTTAGGTTATTGCACTACCCAAGACCACTAGTGGGTCATCAGGGATCACTCACGACCACTAGTGTGTCATTAGGGACCACTCACGACCACTAGTGTGTCATCATGGACCACTCAATACCACTAGTGGGTCATCAGCGATCACTCACGACCACTAGTGTGTCATCATGAACCACTCACGACCACTAGTGTGTCATCAGGGACCACTCACGACCACTAGTGTGTCATCATGAACCACTCAAGACCACTAGTGTGTCATCAGGGACCACTCACGACCACTAGTGTGTCATCATGAACCACTCACGACCACTAGTGTGTCATCAGGGACCACTCACGACCACTAGTGTGTCATCATGAACCACTCAAGACCACTAGTGGGTCATCAGGGATCACTCACGACCAATAGTGTGTCATTACGGACCACTCACGACCACTAGTGTGTCATTACGGACCACTCACGACCACTAGTGTGTCATTACGGACCACTCACGACCACTAGTGTGTCATCAGGAACCACTGACGACCACTAATGTGTCATCATGGACCACTCACGACCACTAGTGGGTCATCAGGGACCACTCAAGACCACTAGTGGGTCATTAGGGACCACTCACGACCACTAGTGGGTCATCAGTGACCACTCACGACCACTAGTGTGTCATTAGGGACCACTCACGACGACTTGTGTGTCATCATGAACCACTCAAGACCACTAGTGGGTCATCAGGGACCACTCACGACCACTAGTGGTTCATCAGGGACCACTCACGATCAATAGTGGGTCATCAGGGACCACTCACGACCACTAGTGGTTCATCAGGTACTACTCACGATCAACAGTGGGTCATCAGGGACCACTCACGACCACTAGTGGTTCATCAGGGACCACTCACGATCAATAGTGGGTCATCAGGGACCACTCACGACCACTAGTGGTTCATCAGGTACCACTCACGATCAATAGTGGGTCATCAGGGACCACTCAAGACCACTAGTGGGTCATCAGGGACCACTCACGACCACTAGTGTGTCATCAGGAATCACTCACGACCACTAGTGTGTCATCAGGGACCACTCACGACCACTAGTGTGTCATCAGGGACCACTCACGACCACTAGTGTGTCATCAGGGACCACTCACGACCACTAGTGTGTCATCAGGGACCACTCACGACCACTAGTGTGTCATCAGGGACCACTCACGACCACTAGTGTGTCATCAGGGACCACTCACGACCACTAGTGTGTCATCAGGAACCACTCACGACCACTAGTGTGTCATCAGAGACCACTCAAAGCAACACTGTGGTTAGTCCTGGCCCCCACACACTAACTCCAAGCTATTGTATTATACAGTGTTTTACAAGGTTAGGTTAAGGTTGATAACTTGACTCACCAATTAAGAGTTCTTACCTACATCACCTCACTGGAAAGACTTTTATTATGAGACATACAGATAAGGAACATGATGAAGTTGGAGCCATCTGTGGGCCACCTGTGGGGTCAGAGGATGAAGTTGGAACCATCTGTGGGGTCAGAGGATGAAGTTGGAACCATCTGTGTGGTCAGAGGATGAAGTTGGAACCATCTGTGGGGTCAGAGGATGAAGTTGGAACCATCTGTGGGGTCAGAGGATGAAGATGGAACCATCTGTGGGGTCAGAGGATGAAGTTGGAACCATCTGTGGGGTCAGAGGATGAAGTTGGAACCATCTGTGGGGTCAGAGGATGAAGATGGAACCATCTGTGGGGTCAGAGGATGAAGATGGAACCATCTGTGGGGTCAGAGGATGAAGATGGAACCATCTGTGGGGTCAGAGGATGAAGTTGGAACCATCTGTGGGGTCAGAGGATGAAGATGGAACCATCTGTGGGGTCAGAGGATGAAGTTGGAACCATCTGTGGGGTCAGAGGATGAAGTTGGAACCATCTGTGGGGTCAGAGGATGAAGATGGAACCATCTGTGGGGTCAGAGGATGAAGTTGGAACCATCTGTGGGGTCAGAGGATGAAGATGGAACCATCTGTGGGGTCAGAGGATGAAGATGGAACCATCTGTGGGGTCAGAGGATGAAGATGGAACCATCTGTGGGGTCAGAGGATGAAGTTGGAACCATCTGTGGGGTCAGAGGATGAAGTTGGAACCATCTGTGGGGTCAGAGGATGAAGATGGAACCATCTGTGGGGTCAGAGGATGAAGTTGGAACCATCTGTGGGGTCAGAGGATGAAGTTGGAACCATCTGTGGGGTCAGAGGATGAAGTTGGAACCATCTGTGGGGTCAGAGGATGAAGTTGGAACCATCTGTGGGGTCAGAGGATGAAGTTGGAACCATCTGTGGGGTCAGAGGATGAAGATGGAACCATCTGTGGGGTCAGAGGATGAAGTTGGAACCATCTGTGGGGTCAGAGGATGAAGTTGGAACCATCTGTGGGGTCAGAGGATGAAGATGGAACCATCTGTGGGGTCAGAGGATGAAGTTGGAACCATCTGTGGGGTCAGAGGATGAAGTTGGAACCATCTGTGGGGTCAGAGGATGAAGTTGGAACCATCTGTGGGGTCAGAGGATGAAGTTGGAACCATCTGTGGGGTCAGAGGATGAAGTTGGAACCATCTGTGGGGTCAGAGGATGAAGATGGAACCATCTGTGGGGTCAGAGGATGAAGTTGGAACCATCTGTGGGGTCAGAGGATGAAGTTGGAACCATCTGTGGGGTCAGAGGATGAAGTTGGAACCATCTGTGGGGTCAGAGGATGAAGTTGGAACCATCTGTGGGGTCAGAGGATGAAGTTGGAACCATCTGTGGGGTCAGAGGATGAAGATGGAACCATCTGTGGGGTCAGAGGATGAAGTTGGAACCATCTGTGGGGTCAGAGGATGAAGTTGGAACCATCTGTGGGGTCAGAGGATGAAGTTGGAACCATCTGTGGGGTCAGAGGATGAAGTTGGAACCATCTGTGGACCAGCGATTTCAGCGTTTTGATCAACTGACTCTATGTCGTTGTTGTATTGATGCTATACGAGCATGTCCTCTCTCTCTCTCTCTCTCTCTCTCTCTCTCTCTCTCTCTCTCTCTCTCTCTCTCTCTCTCTCTCTCTCTCTCTCTCTCTCTCTCTCCCCACCTACCTACAGCCCCCCCGGGACACAGGCTAGGGGGCTACGACCCCTTCGAGTGAAAAATTGGCTAGTCAAACACAAAAGGGCGATATTTTAAGGCAGAGTCGCGGCTTTTACGGGAGGGAGGGGGTCCATGGGTGCCCCCTTGGAGGGGGAGGGGGCCCGTGAAGGAGGGAGGGAAGGGGCCGGTGGTAGACGAAGGGACCCGTAGAGGGAAATATGGGCCTATAGAGGAGGGAGGGGTGACCTTACAGTACAGAGGGGAGGGGTGACCTAACAGTACAGAGGGGAGGGGGTAACCTAACATTATACAGAGAAGGGGAGCAATAGTAAGGTGAAGGTAAGTGATGTGATTGAAGGGAGAGTGAGGAGAGAGGGAAGGGGGAGTAAGGGAGAGTGAGGGGAGTAATAGGGAGTGAGGTGAGGGGAAAATAAGTGGAAGGAAACAAGGGGAAAGTGACATCTATCACCACTACTGTGCTCCCTCCCCATCTATCACCACTACTGTGGCCCCTCCACATCTATCACCACTACTGTGGGCCCTCCCCATCTATCACCACTACTGTGCTCCCTCCGCATCTATCACCACTACTGTGCTCCCTCCCCATCTATCACCACTACTGTGGCCCCTCCCCATCTATCACCACTACTGTGGCCCCTCCCCATCTATCACCACTACTGTGCTCCATCTCCATCTATCACCACTACTGTGGCCCCTCCCCATCTATCACCACTACTGTGCTCCCTCCCCATCTATCACCACTACTGTGACCCCTCCCCATCTATCACCACTACTGTGCTCCCTCCCACCTATCACCACTACTGTGCTCCCTCCCCATCTATCACCACTATTGTGGCCCCTCCCCATCTATCACCACTACTGTGTTCCCTCCCCATCTATCATCACTACTGTGCTCCCTCCCCATCTATCATCACTACTGTAGCCCCTCCCCATCTATCACCAGTACTGTGACCCCTCCCCAGCTATCACCACTACTGTGGCCCCCCATCTATCACCACTACTGTGGCCCCTCCCCATCTATCACCACTACTGTGTCCCCTCCCCATCTATCACCACTACTGTAGCCCCTCCCCATCTATCACCACCACTGTGGCCCCTCCCCATCTATCACCACTAATGTGGCCCCTCCCTATCTACCACTACCGTGGCCCCTCCCCATCTATCACCACTACTGTGGCCCCCTCCCCATCTATCACCAATACTGTGGCCCCTCCCCATCTATCACCACCACTGTGATCCCTCCCCATCTATCACCACTACTGTGGCCCCTCCCCATCTATCACCACTACTATGCCCCTCCCAATCTATCACCACCACTGTGCCCCCTCCCCATCTATCACCACTACTGTGCTCCCTCCCCATCTATCACCACTACTGTACCCCCTTCCCATCTATCACCACTACTGTGCCCCCTCCCCATCTATTACCACTACTGTCGTCCCTCCCCATCTATCACCACTACTGTCGTCCCTCCCCATCTATCACCACTACTGTGCTCCCTCCCCATCTATCACCAATACTGTGCCCCCTCACGAACTATCACCACTATTGTGCACCCTCCCCATCTATCACCACTACTGTGCTCCCTCCCCATCTATCACCACTACTGTGCCCCCATCTATCACCACTACTGTGCCCCCTCCCCATCAATCATCACTACTGTGCTCCCTCCCCATCTATCACCACTACTGTGCCCCTCCCCATCTATCACCACTACTGTGTCCCCTCCCCATCTATCACCAATACTGTGCCCCCTCCCCATCTATCACCACTACTGTGCCCCCTCCCCATCTATCACCACTACTGTGCTCCCTCCTCATCTATCCCCACTACTGTGCCCCCTCCCCATCTATCACCACTACTGTGCTCCCTCCCCATCTATCACCGCTACTGTGCCCCTCCCCATCTATCACCACTACTGTGCTCCCTCCCCATCTATCACCGCTACTGTGCCCCTCCCCATCTATCACCACTACTGTGCTCCCTCCCCATCTATCACCACTACTGTGCCCCTCCCCATCTATCACCACTACTGTGCTCCCTCCCCATCTATCACCACTACTGTGCCCCTCCCCATCTATCACCACTACTGTGCTCCCACCCCATCTATCACCGCTACTGTGCCCCTCCCCATCTATCACCGCTACTGTGCCCCTCCCAATCTATCACCACTACTGTGCTCCCTCCCCATCTATCACCGCTACTGTGCCCCTCCCCATCTATCACCACTACTCTGCCCCTCCCCATCTATCACCACTACTGTGCTCCCTCCCCATCTATCACCGCTACTGTGCCCCTCCCAATCTATCACCACTACTGTGCTCCATCCCCATCTATCACCACTACTGTGCCCCTCCCCATCTATAACCACTACTGTGCTCCCTCCCCATGTATCACCGCTACTGTGCCCCTCCCCATCTATCACCACTACGGTGCTCCCTCCCCATCTATCCCCGCTACTGTGCCCCTCCCCATCTATCACCACTACTGTGCCCCTCCCCATCTATAACCACTACTGTGCTCCCTCCCCATCTATCAGCACCACTGTGCCCCTCCCCATCTATAACCACTACTGTGCTCCCTCCCCATCTATCACCACTACTGTGGCCCCTCCCCATCTATCACCACTACTGTGCCCCTCCCCATCTATCACCACTACTGTGCCCCTCCCCATCTATCACCACTACTGTGGCCCCTCCCCATCTATCACCACTACTGTGCCTCTATCACCACTACTGTGCCCCTCCCCATCAATCACCACTACTGTGCCCCTCCCCATCTATCACCATTACTGTGCTCTCTCCCCATCTATCACCACTACTGTGCCCCTCCCCATCTACCACCACTACTGTGCGCCTCCCCATCTACCACCACTACTGTGCTCCCTCCCCATCTACCACCACTACTGTGCCCCTCCCCATCTAACACCACTACTGTGCCCCTCCCCATCTACCACCACTACTGTGCCCCTCCCCATCTACCACCACTACTGTGCCCCTCCCCATCTACCACCACTACTGTGCTCCCTCCCCATCAATCACCACTACTGTGCCCCTCCCCATCTACCACCACTACTGTGCTCCCTCCCCATCAATCACCACTACTGTGCCCCTCCCCATCTACCACCACTACTGTGCCCCTCCCCATCTACCACCACTACTGTGCTCCCTCCCCATCAATCACCACTACTGTGCCCCTCCCCATCTACCACCACTACTGTGCCCCTCCCCATCTACCACCACTACTGTGCTCCCTCCCCATCAATCACCACTACTGTGCCCCTCCCCATCTCCCACCACTACTGTGCTCCCTCCCCATCAGTCACCACTACTGTGCCCCTCCCCATCTACCACCACTACTGTGCCCCTCCCCATCAATCACCACTACTGTGCCCCTCCCCATCTACCACCACTACTGTGCTCCCTCCCCATCAATCACCACTACTGTGCCCCTCCCCATCTACCACCACTACTGTGCCCCTCCCCATCTACCACCACTACTGTGCCCCGCCCCATCAATCACCACTACTGTGCCCCTCCCCATCTACCACCACTACTGTGCTCCCTCCCCATCAACTTTAAAACTGCCACATTCATCTTGTGGATGGTAGCACAACAGCCTATGGATACACAATAGGCCTAGCAACTAGGCCCCCCTATAGAAGGGTTTACAGTAGATCATCTGGATTAATATTTACAGTTGACTTCCGTGTTGCAAGCAAATTTAGGAAGTGTCTGGCGCCATGTACCATATTCTAGCAAGCTCCTGAAGATGTGTTCATTGTAACACGAAAGGCCTAGAGCTCGTTCGTAATTATTGCATAATAAACACACACAGACACACACACCAACACACACACACACACACACACACACACACACACACACACACACACACACATATATATATATATATATATATATATATATATATATATATATATATATATATATATATATATATATATATATATATATATATATATATATATATATATATATATATATATATATATATATATATATATATATATATATATATATATATATATACATATACACACACGAGGCCGTTTCTGTGTTTGGTAGGATTTCTCACGCCCACGCCCACGCCCACGTGCCGCCTGCCACGCCTGGCATTATTACTGGGACCCCACACGCCCAGCCAGGCGTGGGCAGAGTGTGTGACGGGGTACATAAGAGAGGGCGTCCGTCGCTCCACTGATCTGTGCTATGTAGAATATTGTTGGTGCATATACCAGGGTGTCCCTTGTTTGGTAGTGGTAGTGGTGGTGGTGGTGGTTGTAGTGGTAGTGGTGGTGGTAGTAGCGGTGGTGGTGGTTGTAGTGGTGGTGGTGGTTGTAGTGGTGGTGGTGGTGATGGTGGTGGTAGTGGTGGTATGGTGGTGGAGATGGAAGTGGTGGTGGTGGTTGTAGTGGTGGTAGTGGTGATGGTGGTGGAAGTGGTAGTGGTGGTGATGGTAGTGGTGGTGGTAATGGTGGTGATGGTAGTGGTGGTGGTAGTGGTGGTATGATGGTGGTGATGGTAGTGGTGGTGCTGGTGGTGGTGGTGATGGTGGTGTTAGTGGTGGTGGTAGTGGTTGTGATGGTGGTGATGGTAGTGGTGGTGGTGGTGGTGGTGGTGGTGGTGGTGGTAGTGGTGGTGGTGGTGGTGGTGATGGTAGTGGTGATGGTAGTGATGGTGGTGGTGGTGGTGGTGGTGGTAGTGGTGGTAGTGGTGGTGATGGTGGTGGTGATGGTAGTGGTGATGGTGGTGGTGATGGTAGTGGTGATGTTAGTGGTGGTGGTGGTGGTGGTGGCAGTGGTGGTATAGGTGGTGGTGGAAGTGGTGGTGTTGGTAGTGATGGTGATGGTAGTGGTGGTGGTGGTGGTGGTGGTGGTGGTGGTAGAGGTGGTGATGGTAGTGGTGGTGGTGGTGGTGGTGGTGGTGGTGGTGATGATGGTCATCGTGGTGGTGGTGGTGGTGGTGGTGGGGGTGGTGGTAGTGGTGGTGTCACTGGTAGTGGTGCTGGTGTAGGCGGTACTGGTTGCAGTGGTAATAGTAGTGGTGGTGGTGTCACTGGTAGTGGTGCTGGTGTAGGCGGTACTGGTTGCAGTGGTAATAGTGATAGTGGTGGTGTCACTGGTAGTGGTGCAGGTGTAGGCGGTACTGGTTGCAGTGGTAATAGTGGTGGTGGTGGTGTCACTGGTAGTGGTGCTGGTGTAGGCGGTACTGGTTGCAGTGGTAATAGTCATGGTGTCACTGGTAGTGGTGCTGGTGTAGGCGGTACTGGTTGCAGTGGTAATAGTGGTAGTGGTGGTGTCACTGGTAGTGGTGCTGGTGTAGGCGGTACTGGTTGCAGTGGTAATAGTGGTGTCACTGATAGTGGTGCTGGTATAGGCGGTACTGGTTGCAGTGGTAATAGTGGTGGTGTCACTGGTAGTGGTGCTGGTGTAGGCGGTACTGGTTGCAATGGTAATAGTGGTAGTGGTGGCGTCACTGGTAGTGGTCCTGGTGTAGGCGGTACTGGTTGCAGTGGTAATAGTGGTAGTGGTGGTGTCACTGGTAGTGGTGCTGGTGTAGGCGGTACTGGTTGCAGTGGTAATAGTGGTGGTGGTGGTGTCACTGGTAGTGGTGCTGGTGTAGGCGGTACTGGTTGCAGTGGTAATAGTGGTGGTGGTAGTGTCACTGGTAGTGGTGCTGGTGTAGGCGGTACTGGTTGCAGTGGTAATAGTGGTGGTGGTGTCACTGGTAGTGGTGCTGGTTTAGGCGGTACTGGTTGCAGTGGTAATAGTGGTAGTGGTGGTGTCACTGGTAGTGGTGCTGGTGTAGGCGGTACTGGTTGCAGTGGTAATAGTGGTAGTGGTGGTGTCACTGGTAGTGGTGCTGGTGTAGGCGGTACTGGTTGCAGTGGTAATAGTGGTGGTGGTGGTGTCACTGGTAGTGGTGCTGGTGTAGGCGGTACTGGTTGCAGTGGTAATAGTGATAGTGGTGGTGTCACTGGTAGTGGTGCTGGTGTAGGCGGTACTGGTTGCAGTGGTAATAGTGGTAGTGGTGGTGTCACTGGTAGTGGTGCTGGTGTAGGCGGTACTGGTTGCAGTGGTAATAGTGGTGGTGGTGGTGTCACTGGTAGTGGTGCTGGTGTAGGCGGTACTGGTTGCACTGGTAATAGTGGTGGTGGTGGTGCCACTGGTAGTGGTGCTGGTGTAGGCGGTACTGGTTGCAGTGGTAATAGTGGTAGTGGTGGTGTCACTGGTAGTGGTGCTGGTGTAGGCGGTACTGGTTGCAGTGGTAATAGTGGTGGTGGTGGTGTCACTGGTAGTGGTGCTGGTGTAGGCGGTACTGGTTGCACTGGTAATAGTGATGGTGGTGGTGTCACTGGTAGTGGTGCTGGTGTAGGCGGTACTGGTTGCAGTGGTAATAGTGGTGGTGGTGGTGTCACTGGTAGTGGTGCTGGTGTAGGCGGTACTGGTTGCAGTGGTAATAGTGGTAGTGATGGTGTCACTGGTAGTGGTGCTGGTGTAGGCGGTACTGGTTGGAGTGGTAATAGTGGTAGTGGTGGTAGTGGTAGTGGTGCTGGTGTAGGCGGTACTGGTTGCAGTGGTAATAGTGGTAGTGGTGCTGGTGTAGGCGGTACAGGTTGCAGTGGTAATAGTGGTGGTGGTGGTGTCACTGGTAGTGGTGCTGGTGTAGGCGGTACTGGTTGCAGTGGTAATAGTGGTGGTGGTGGTGTCATTGGTAGTGGTGCTGGTGTAGGCGGTACTGGTTGCAGTGGTAATAGTGGTGGTGGTGGTGTCACTGGTAGTGGTGCTGGTGTAGGCGGTACTGGTTGCAGTGGTAATAGTGGTGGTGGTGGTGTCACTGGTAGTGTTGCTGGTGTAGGCGGTACTGGTTGCAGTGGTAATAGTGGTAGTGGTGGTGTCACTGGTAGTGGTGCTGGTGTAGGCGGTACTGGTTGCAGTGGTAATAGTGGTAGTGATGGTGTCACTGGTAGTGGTGCTGGTGTAGGCGGTACTGGTTGCGGTGGTAATAGTCTTGGTGGTGGTGTCACTGGTAGTGGTGCTGGTGTAGGCGGTACTGGTTGCAGTGGTAATAGTGGTGATGGTGGTGTCACTGGTAGTGGTGCTGGTGTAGGCGGTACTGGTTGCAGTGGTAATAGTGGTGATGGTGGTGTCACTGGTAGTGGTGCTGGTGTAGGCGGTACTGGTTGCAGTGGTAATAGTGGTGGTGGTGGTGTCACTGGTAGTGGTGCTGGTGTAGGCGGTACTGGTTGCAGTGGTAATAGTGGTGCTGGTGTAGGCGGTACTGGTTGCAGTGGTAATAGTGGTAGTGGTGGTGTCACTGGTAGATGGTGCTGGTGTAGGCGGTACTGGTTGCAGTGGTAATAGTGGTGGTGGTGGTGTCACTGGTAGTGGTGCTGTTGTAGGCGGTACTGGTTGCAGTGGTAATAGTGGTAGTGGTGGTGTCACTGGAAGTGGTGCTGGTGTAGGCGGTACTGGTTGCAGTGGTAATAGTGATAGTGGTGGTGTCACTGGTAGTGGTGCTGGTGTAGGCGGTACTGGTTGCAGTGGTAATAGTGGTAGTGGTGGTGTCACTGGTAGTGGTGCTGGTGTAGGCGGTACTGGTTGCAGAGGTAATAGTGGTAGTGGTGGTGTCACTGGTAGTGGTGCTGGTGTAGGCGGTACTGGTTGCACTGGTAATAGTGATGGTGGTGGTGTCACTGGTAGTGGTGCTGGTGTAGGCGGTACTGGTTGCAGTGGTAATAGTGGTGGTGGTGGTGTCACTGGTAGT
The DNA here is from genome assembly GCF_038502225.1 of Cherax quadricarinatus. NCBI lineage: Eukaryota > Metazoa > Arthropoda > Malacostraca > Decapoda > Parastacidae > Cherax > Cherax quadricarinatus. The sequence continues at coordinate 19,539,581 of NC_091357.1, forward strand.
GGTGCTGGTGTAGGCGGTACTGGTTGCAGTGGTAATAGTGGTAGTGATGGTGTCACTGGTAGTGGTGCTGGTGTAGGCGGTACTGGTTGCAGTGGTAATAGTGGTAGTGGTGGTAGTGGTAGTGGTGCTGGTGTAGGCGGTACTGGTTGCAGTGGTAATAGTGGTAGTGGTGCTGGTGTAGGCGGTACTGGTTGCAGTGGTAATAGTGGTGGTGGTGGTGTCACTGGTAGTGGTGCTGGTGTAGGCGGTACTGGTTGCAGTGGTAATAGTGGTGGTGGTGGTGTCACTGGTAGTGGTGCTGGTGTAGGCGGTACTGGTTGCAGTGGTAATAGTGGTGGTGGTGGTGTCACTGGTAGTGGTGCTGGTGTATGCGGTACTGGTTGCAGTGGTAATAGTGGTGGTGGTGGTGTCACTGGTAGTGGTGCTGGTGTAGGCGGTACTGGCTGCAGTGGTAATAGTGGTGTCACTGGTAGTGGTGCTGGTGTAGGCGGTACTGGTTGCAGTGGTAATAGTGGTGGTGGTGTCACTGGTAGTGGTGCTGGTGTAGGCGGTACTGGTTGCAGTGGTAATAGTGGTAGTGGTGGTGTCACTGGTAGTGGTGCTGGTGTAGGCGGTACTGGTTGCAGTGGTAATAGTGGTGGTGGTGGTGTCACTGGTAGTGGTGCTGGTGTAGGCGGTACTGGTTGCAGTGGTAATAGTGGCAATGGTGGAGTCACTGGTAGTGTTGCTGGTGTAGGCGGTACTGGTTGCAGTGGTAATAGTGGTAGTGGTGGTGTCACTGGTAGTGGTGCTGGTGTAGGCGGTACTGGTTGCAGTGGTAATAGTGGTAGTGGTGGTGTCACTGGTAGTGTTGCTGGTGTAGGCGGTACTGGTTGCAGTGGTAATAGTGGTAGTGATGGTGTCACTGGTAGTGGTGCTGGTGTAGGCGGTACTGGTTGCAGTGGTAATAGTGGTGCTGGTGTAGGCGGTACTGGTTGCAGTGGTAATAGTGGTAGTGGTGGTGTCACTGGTAGTGGTGCTGGTGTAGGTGGTACTGGTTGCAGTGGTAATAGTGGTAGTGGTGGTGTCACTGGTAGTGGTGCTGGTGTAGGCGGTACTGGTTGCAGTGGTAATAGTGGTAGTGGTGGTGTCACTGGTAGTGGTGCTGGTGTAGGCGGTACTGGTTGCAGTGGTAATAGTGGTGGTGGTGGTGTCACTGGTAGTGGTGCTGGTGTAGGCGGTACTGGTTGCAGTGGTAATAGTGGTAGTGGTGGTGTCACTGGTAGTGGTGCTGGTGTAGGCGGTACTGGTTGCAGTGGTAATAGTGATAGTGGTGGTGTCACTGGTAGTGGTGCTGGTGTAGGCGGTACTGGTTGCAGTGGTAATAGTGGTAGTGGTGGTGTCACTGGTAGTGGTGCTGGTGTAGGCGGTACTGGTTGCAGTGGTAATAGTGGTAGTGGTGGTGTCACTGGTAGTGGTGCTGGTGTAGGCG
>NC_091357.1:19546051-19583551 GCF_038502225.1 Cherax quadricarinatus
GAAGGTAAGGTGAGAAAGAGGAGGGTGGAGGCACTTGTCTGGGAGGGAGGTAAGGGGGTGAAGTGATAAGAGGAGGGGAGGACATGAGGGGAAGGAAAGGAAGAGGAGAGGGAGGTGAAGGTAAGAGAAGAGGGGGAGATAAAGGGAGGGGAGGTAAGAGTAGGGGGAGAAGAGAGGGGAGAAGAGGTGAGGGAGGAGGGGGAGATAGAGGGGGGAATTTATACACTATATCTAACTTCCCCCTCCTCTTTCCTCCATGCCCCCTTGCCTCTTTTCCCTCTTCTTCCCTCCCTCCCCAATCAAAACCCTCAGGGAAAGGGGTTGCCCCAGTGGTCAAGCAGACTGTTGTTGTCGGTCGTCTATGGTGGTGTTTACTGTATCACTTTAACGAGGTCGGTTATAGTGGTGGACTCCTGCTGGTGGGAGCTGAGGGGAGACACTGAGGGGAGACACTGAGGGGAGACACTGACGGGAGACACTGAGGGGAGACACTGAGGGGAGACACTGAGGGGAGACACTGAGGGGAGACACTGAGGGGAGACACTGAGGGGAGACACTGACGGGAGACACTGAGGGGAGACACTGACGGGAGACACTGAGGGGAGACACTGAGGGGAGACACTGAGGGGAGACACTGAGGGGAGACACTGAGGGGAGACACTGAGGGGAGACACTGAGGGGAGACACTGACGGGAGACACTGAGGGGAGACACTGACGGGAGACACTGAGGGGAGACACTGAGGGGAGACACTGAGGGGAGACACTGACGGGAGACACTGAGGGGAGACACTGAGGGGAGACACTGAGGGGAGACACTGAGGGGAGACACTGACGGGAGACACTGAGGGGAGACACTGAGGGGAGACACTGAGGGGAGACACTGAGGGGAGACACTGAGGGGAGACACTGAGGGGAGACACTGAGGGGAGACACTGAGGGGAGACACTGAGGGGAGACACTGACGGGAGACACTGAGGGGAGACACTGAGGGGAGACACTGAGGGGAGACACTGAGGGGAGACACTGACGGGAGACACTGACGGGAGACACTGAGGGGAGACACTGAGGGGAGACACTGACGGGAGACACTGAGGGGAAGAGGAATCAGAAGAGAGAGGTGAAGGAGAGGGGCAAGAGGGGGACAAGGGAAGAGAAAAGGGGGTGGAGAGAGAGAATGAGGGACAAGGTTAGGGGAGAGGGGAGGGGTGAGGGGAGAGGGGAGGGGTGAGGGGGAGGGAAGATAACTTTAGGATGAGAAAGGAGAGTGAGAAATATCTTGGAGATCAATTATATCACTTCCTAATTCTTTCATTTACTCTTATTATAATAGTTATTAATATAATAATAATAATAATAATTATTATTATTATTATTATTATTATTATTATTATTCTTAGTATTATTATTATTATTATTATTATTATTATTATTATTATTATTATTATTATATTATATCTTTACCGAGGAAAAGTATGGTGTACAGAGTAAGCTTCGGTATAATACAACACTAGCAGTAGTGGTGGTTCAGTGTCAGTGGTGGTTCACAGTGTTAGTGGTGGTTCACAGTGTTAGTGGTAGCTCACAGTGTTAGTGGTGGTTCACAGTGTTAGTGGTAGCTCACAGTGTTAGTGGTGGTTCACAGTGTTAGTGGTGGTTCAGTGTCAGTGGTGGTTCACAGTGTTAGTGGTGGTTCACAGTGTTAGTGGTGGTTCACAGTGTTAGTGGTAGCTCACAGTGTTAGTGGTGGTTCACAGTGTTAGTGGTGGTTCACAGTGTTAGTGGTGGTTCACAGTGTTAGTGGTGGTTCACAGTGTTAGTGGTGGTTCACAGTGTTAGTGGTGGTTCACAGTGTTAGTGGTGGTTCACAGTGTTAGTGGTGGTTCACAGTGTTAGTGGTGGTTCACACTGTTAGTGGTGGTCCACAGTGTTAGTGGTGGTTCACAGTGTTAGTGGTGGTTCACAGTGTTAGTGGTGGTTCACAGTGTTAGTGGTGGTTCACAGTGTTAGTGGTGGTTCACAATGTTAGTGGTGGTTCACAGTGTTAGTGGTGGTTCATAGTGTTAGTGGTGGTTCACAGTGTTAGTGGTGATTCACAGTGTTAGTGGTGGTTCACAGTGTTAGTGGTGGTTCACAGTGTTAGTGGTGGTTCACAGTGTTAGTGGTGGTTCACAGTGTTAGTGGTGGTTCACAGTGTTAGTGGTGGTTCACAGTGTTAGTGGTGGTTCACAGTGTTAGTGGTGGTTCACAGTGTTAGTGGTGGTTCACAATGTTAGTGGTGGTTCACAGTGTTAGTGGTGGTTCACAGTGTTAGTGGTGGTTCACAGTGTTAGTGGTGGTTCACAGTGTTAGTTGTGGTTCACAGTGTTAGTGGTGGTTCACAGTGTTAGTGGTGGTTCACAGTGTTAGTGGTGGCTCAGTGTTAGTGGTGGTTCACAGTGTTAGTGGTGGTTCACAGTGTTAGTGGTGGTTCACAGTGTTAGTGGTGGTTCACAGTGTTAGTGGTGGTTCACAGTGTTAGTGGTGGTTCACAGTGTTAGTGGTGGTTCAAAGTGTTAGTGGTGGCTCACAGTGTTAGTGGTGGTTCACAGTGTTAGTGGTGGTTCACAGTGTTAGTGGTGGTTCACAGTGTTAGTGGTGGTTCACAGTGTTAGTGGTGGTTCACAGTGTAAGTGGTGGTTCACAGTGTTAGTGGTGGTTCACAGTGTTAGTGGTGGTTCACAGTGTTAGTGGTGGTTCACAGTGTTAGTGGTGGTTCACAGTGTTAGTGGTGGTTCACAGTGTTAGTGGTGGCTCACAGTGTTAGTGGTGGTTCACAGTGTTAGTGGTGGTTCACAGTGTTAGTGGTGGTTCACAGTGTTAGTGGTGGTTCACAGTGTTAGTGGTGGTTCAGTGTTAGTGGTGGTTTACAGTGTTAGTGGTGGTTCACAGTGTTAGTGGTGGTTCACAGTGTTAGTGGTGGTTCACAGTGTTAGTGGTGGTTCACAGTGTTAGTGGTGGTTCACAGTGTCAGTGGTGGTTCACAGTGTTAGTGGTGGTTCACAGTGTTAGTGGTGGTTCACAGTGTTAGTGGTGGTTCACAGTGTTAGTGGTGGTTCACAGTGTTAGTGGTGGTTCACAGTGTCAGTGGTGGTTCACAGTGTTAGTGGTGGTTCACAGTGTTAGTGGTGGTTCACAGTGTTAGTGGTGGTTCACAGTGTTAGTGGTGGTTCACAGTGTTAGTGGTGGTTCACATTGTTAGTGGTGGTTCACAGTGTTAGTGGTGGTTCACAGTGTTAGTGGTGGTTCACAGTGTTAGTGGTGGTTCACATTGTTAGTGGTGGTTCACAGTGTTAGTGGTGGTTCACAGTGTTAGTGGTGGTTCAGTGTTAGTGGTGGTTCACAGTGTTAGTGGTGGTTCACAGTGTTAGTGGTGGTTCACAGTGTCAGTGGTGGTTCACAGTGTCAGTGGTGGTTCACAGTGTTAGTGGTGGTTCACAGTGTCAGTGGTGGTTCACAGTGTCAGTGGTGGTTCACAGTGTTAGTGGTGGTTCACAGTGTTAGTGGTGGTTCACAGTGTCAGTGGTGGTTCACAGTGTTAGTGGTGGTTCACAGTGTCAGTGGTGGTTCACAGTGTTAGTGGTGGTTCACAGTGGTAGTGGTGGTTCACAGTGTTAGTGGTGGTTCACAGTGTTAGTGGTGGTTCACAGTGTCAGTGGTGGTTCACAGTGTTAGTGGTGGTTCACAGTGTCAGTGGTGGTTCACAGTGTTAGTGGTGGTTCACAGTGTTAGTGGTGGTTCACAGTGTTAGTGGTGGTTCACAGTGTTAGTGGTGGTTCACAGTGTTAGTGGTGGTTCACAGTGTTAGTGGTGGTTCACAGTGTTAGTGGTGGTTCACAGTGTTAGTGGTGCTTCACAGTGTTAGTGGTGGTTCACAGTGTTAGTGGTGGTTCACAGTGTCAGTGGTGGTTCACAGTGTCAGTGGTGGTTCACAGTGTTAGTGGTGGTTCACAGTGTTAGTGGTGGTTCACAGTGTTAGTGGTGGTTCACAGTGTTAGTGGTGGTTCAGTGTTAGTGGTGGTTCACAGTGTTAGTGGTGGTTCACAGTGTTAGTGGTGGTTCACAGTGTTAGTGGTGGTTCACAGTGTTAGTGGTGGTTCACAGTGTTAGTGGTGGTTCACAGTGTTAGTGGTGGTTCAAAGTGTTAGTGGTGGTTCACAGTGTTAGTGGTGGTTCACAGTATTAGTGGTGGCTCACAGTGTTAGTGGTGGTTCACAGTGTTAGTGGTGGTTCACAGTGTTAGTGGTGGTTCACAGTGTTAGTGGTGGTTCAGTGTTAGTGGTGGTTCACAGTGTTAGTAGTGGTTCACATTGCTAGTGGTGGTTCACAGTGTTAGTGGCGGTTCACAGTGTCAGTGGTGGTTCACAATGTTAGTGGTGGTTCACAGTGTTAGTGGTGGTTCACAGTGTTAGTGGTGGTTCACAGTGTTAGTGGTGGTTCACAGTGTTAGTGGTGGTCCACAGTGTTAGTGGTGGTTCACAGTATTAGTGGTGGCTCACAGTGTTAGTGGTGGTTCACAGTGTCAGTGGTGGTTCACAGTATTAGTGGTGGCTCACAGTGTTAGTGGTAGCTCACAGTGTTAGTGGTGGTTCACAGTGTCAGTGGTGGTTCACAATGTTAGTGGTGGTTCACAGTGTTAGTGGTAGCTCACAGTGTTAGTGGTGGTTCACAGTGTTAGTGGTGGTTCACAGTGTAAGTGGTAGTTCACAGTGTCAGTGGTGGTTCACAGTGTGAGTGGTGGTTCACAGTGTTAGTAGTGGTTCACATTGCTAGTGGTGGTTCACAGTGTTAGTGGCGGTTCAGTGTCAGTGGTGGTTCACAATGTTAGTGGTGGTTCACAGTGCTAGTGGTGGTTCACAGTGTTAGTGGTCTTGTTAGTGGTGGTTCACAGCGTCAGTGGTGGTTCAGTGTTAGTGGTGGTTCACAGTGTTAGTGGTGGCTCACAGTGTAAGTGGTGGTTCACAGCGTTAGTGGTGGTTCACAGTGTTAGTGGTGGTTCACAGTGTTAGTGGTGGTTCACAGTGTTAGTGGTGGTTCACAGTATTAGTGGTGGCTCACAGTGTTAGTGGTGGTTCACAGTGTTAGTGGTGGTTCACAGTGTTAGTGGTGGTTCACAGTGTTAGTGGTGGTTCACAGTGTTAGTGGTGGTTCACAGTGTTAGTAGTGGTTCACATTGCTAGTGGTGGTTCACAGTGTTAGTGGCGGTTCACAGTGTCAGTGGTGGTTCACAATGTTAGTGGTGGTTCACAGTGTTAGTGGTGGTTCACAGTGTTAGTCGTGGTTCACAGTGTTAGTGGTGGTTCACAGTGTTAGTGGTGGTCCACAGTGTTAGTGGTGGTTCACAGTATTAGTGGTGGCTCACAGTGTTAGTGGTGGCTCACAGTGTTAGTGGTGGTTCACAGTGTCAGTGGTGGTTCACAGTATTAGTGGTGGCTCACAGTGTTAGTGGTAGCTCACAGTGTTAGTGGTGGTTCACAGTGTCAGTGGTGGTTCACAATGTTAGTGGTGGTTCACAGTGTTAGTGGTAGCTCACAGTGTTAGTGGTGGTTCACAGTGTTAGTGGTGGTTCACAGTGTTAGTGGTAGTTCACAGTGTCAGTGGTGGTTCAGTGTGAGTGGTGGTTCACAGTGTTAGTAGTGGTTCACATTGCTAGTGGTGGTTCACAGTGTTAGTGGCGGTTCAGTGTCAGTGGTGGTTCACAATGTTAGTGGTGGTTCACAGTGCTAGTGGTGGTTCACAGTGTTAGTGGTCTTGTTAGTGGTGGTTCACAGCGTCAGTGGTGGTTCAGTGTTAGTGGTGGTTCACAGTGTTAGTGGTGGCTCACAGTGTTAGTGGTGGTTCACAGCGTTAGTGGTGGTTCACAGTGTTAGTGGTGGTTCACAGTGTTAGTGGTGGTTCACAGTGTTAGTGGTGGTTCACAGTATTAGTGGTGGCTCACAGTGTTAGTGGTGGTTCACAGTGTTAGTGGTGGTTCACAGTGTTAGTGGTGGTTCACAGTGTTAGTGGTGGTTCACAGTGTTAGTGGTGGTTCACAGTGTTAGTAGTGGTTCACATTGCTAGTGGTGGTTCACAGTGTTAGTGGCGGTTCACAGTGTCAGTGGTGGTTCACAATGTTAGTGGTGGTTCACAGTGTTAGTGGTGGTTCACAGTGTTAGTGGTGGTTCACAGTGTTAGTGGTGGTTCACAGTGTTAGTGGTGGTCCACAGTGTTAGTGGTGGTTCACAGTATTAGTGGTGGCTCACAGTGTTAGTGGTGGTTCACAGTGTCAGTGGTGGTTCACAGTATTAGTGGTGGCTCACAGTGTTAGTGGTAGCTCACAGTGTTAGTGGTGGTTCACAGTGTCAGTGGTGGTTCACAATGTTAGTGGTGGTTCACAGTGTTAGTGGTAGCTCACAGTGTTAGTGGTGGTTCACAGTGTTAGTGGTGGTTCACAGTGTTAGTGGTAGTTCACAGTGTTAGTGGTGGTTCACAGTGTGAGTGGTGGTTCACAGTGTTAGTAGTGGTTCACATTGCTAGTGGTGGTTCACAGTGTTAGTGGCGGTTCAGTGTCAGTGGTGGTTCACAATGTTAGTGGTGGTTCACAGTGTTAGTGGTGGCTCACAGTGTTAGTGGTGGTTCACAGTGCTAGTGGTGGTTCACAGTGTTAGTGGTCTTGTTAGTGGTGGTTCACAGCGTCAGTGGTGGTTCAGTGTTAGTGGTGGTTCAGAGTGTTAGTGGTGGCTCACAGTGTTAGTGGTGGTTCACAGCGTTAGTGGTGGTTCACAGTGTTAGTGGTGGTTCACAGTATTAGTGGTGGCTCACAGTGTTAGTGGTGGTTCACAGTGTTAGTGGTGGTTCACAGTGTTAGTGGTGGTTCACAGTGTTAGTGGTGGTTCACAGTGTTAGTGGTGGTTCACAGTGTTAGTAGTGGTTCACATTGCTAGTGGTGGTTCACAGTGTTAGTGGCGGTTCACAGTGTCAGTGGTGGTTCACAATGTTAGTGGTGGTTCACAGTGTTAGTGGTGGTTCACAGTGTTAGTGGTGGTTCACAGTGTTAGTGGTGGTTCAGTGTTAGTGGTGGTCCACAGTGTTAGTGGTGGTTCACAGTATTAGTGGTGGCTCACAGTGTTAGTGGTGGTTCACAGTGTCAGTGGTGGTTCACAGTATTAGTGGTGGCTCACAGTGTTAGTGGTAGCTCACAGTGTTAGTGGTGGTTCACAGTGTCAGTGGTGGTTCACAATGTTAGTGGTGGTTCACAGTGTTAGTGGTAGCTCACAGTGTTAGTGGTGGTTCACAGTGTTAGTGGTGGTTCACAGTGTTAGTGGTAGTTTACAGTGTTAGTGGTGGTTCACAGTGTGAGTGGTGGTTCACAGTGTTAGTAGTGGTTCACATTGCTAGTGGTGGTTCACAGTGTTAGTGGCGGTTCAGTGTCAGTGGTGGTTCACAATGTTAGTGGTGGTTCACAGTGTTAGTGGTGGCTCACAGTGTTAGTGGTGGTTCACAGTGCTAGTGGTGGTTCACAGTGTTAGTGGTCTTGTTAGTGGTGGTTCACAGCGTCAGTGGTGGTTCAGTGTTAGTGGTGGTTCACAGTGTTAGTGGTGGCTCACAGTGTTAGTGGTGGTTCACAGCGTTAGTGGTGGTTCACAGTGTTAGTGGTGGTTCACAGTGTTAGTGGTGGTTCACAGTGTCAGTGGTGGTTCACAGTGTTAGTGGTGGTTTACAGTGTTAGTGGTGGTTCACAGTGTTAGTGGTGGTGTTAGTGGTGGTTCACAGTGTTAGTGGTGGTTCACAGTGTCAGTGGTGGTTCACAGTGCTAGTGGTGGTTCACAGTGTTAGTGGTGGTTCACAGTGTTAGTGGTGGTTCACAGTGTTAGTGGTGGCTCACAGTGTTAGTGGTGGTTCACAGTGTTAGTGGTAGCTCACAGTGTTAGTGGTGGTTCACAGTGTTAGCGGTGGTTCACAGTGTTAGTGGTGGTTCACAGTGTTAGTAGTGGTTCACATTGCTAGTGGTGGTTCACAGTGTTAGTGGTGGTTCACAGTGTCAGTGGTGGTTCACAATGTTAGTGGTGGTTCACAGTGTTAGTGGTGGCTCACAGTGTTAGTGGTGGTTCACAGTGTTAGTGGTGGTTCACAGTGTTAGTGGTGGTTCACAGTGTTAGTGGTTCACAGTGTTAGTGGTGGTTCACAGTGATCGTGGTGGTGTTAGTGGTGGTTCACAGTGTTAGTGGTGGTGTTAGTGGTGGTTCACAGTGTTAGTGGTGGTGTTAGAGGAAGTTCACAGTGTTAGTGGTGGTTCACAGTGTTAGTGGTGGTTCACAGGGTTAGTGGTGGTTCACAGTGTTAGTGGTGGTGTTAGTGGTGGTTCACAGTGTTAGTGGTAGTGTTAGTGGTGGTTCACAGTGTTAGTGGTGGTGTTAGTGGTGGTTCACAGTGTTAGTGGTGGTGTTAGAGGAAGTTCACAGTGTTAGTGGTGGTTCACAGTGTTAGTGGTGGTGTTAGTGGTGGTTCACAGTGTTAGTGGTGGTTCACAGTGTTAGTGGTGGTGTTAGTGGTGGTTCACAGTGTTAGTTGTTGTGTTAGTGGTGGTTCACAGTGTTATTTGTGGTGTTAGTGGTGGTTCACATTGTTAGTGGTGGTTCACAGTGTTAGTGGTGGTGTTAGTGGTGGTTCACAGTGTTATTGGTGGTGTTAGTGGTGGTTCACAGTGTTAGTGGTGGTTCACAGTGTTAGTGGTGGTGTTAGTGGTGGTTCAGTGTTAGTGGTGGTGTTAGAGGAGGTTCACAGTGTTAGTGGTGGTGTTAGTGGTGGTTCACAGTGTTAGTGGTGGTTCACAGTGTTAGTTGTTGTTCACAGTGTTAGTTGTGGTGTTAGTGGTGGTTCACAGTGTTAGTGGTGGTGTTAGAGGAGGTTCACAGTGTTTGTGGTGGTTCACAGTGCTAGTGGTGGTTCACAGTGTTAGTGGTGATTCACAGTGTTAGTGGTGGTGTTAGTGGTGGTTCACAGTGTTAGTGGTGGTTCACAGTGTTAGTGGTGATTCACAGTGTTAGTAGTGGTTCACAGTGTTAGTGGTGGTGTTAGTGGTGGTTCACAGTGTTTCCTCCCCTTCCTATCTCCACCTCCGAGAAGATTCCCCTAGACCTTCCCTTCCCCTCCCCCTGTCTCTTCTCCCTCCCCTTAACTCCTCTCCCCTCTCCGTTCGCTTTGTGAATAGGCCAGCACCCGCACCGACCCGGAAGTGTCATGACGTCATAGGGGACGGGAAGGGGGGGGAGGGGCCGATGTCATTGAGAAGAAGTGAACAACGCGCATCACGTGAGGGGGGAGGGAGGGGAAAGACAAGGGGGGAAGGGAGGCTTGTCAGTGGAAGAGGGGAGAGGAACGATGTGAGAGAAGAGGTAGGAAGGAGGTGGAGGGGAAAGAAGAGATAGAGAAGAGGCGGAAGGGGAAGTGAAGAGGGAAGTGGAGGGGGAAGTGAAGGGGGAAGTGGAGGGGAGGTGGAGGCGTCACGTGCACTATAAAGGGGGAAGGGTTGTAGAAAGTTCATGGAAAGGGGGATGGGTAGGGGGGATGGGTGTGTGTCTGAGTATATGACAAGGGTATAGTACGAGGGGTGAGGGGCTGGGACTGCCCCTAGCCACGTGCTGACACGTGCCCGCACTACCCTACTTTCAGGGCTCTAATGATTTTATTGATACCATCATGGGTATTTTTCACTTACATATAAATATATATATATATATATATATATATATATATATATATATATATATATATATATATATATATATATATATATATATATATATATATATATATATATATATATACATATATATTTATTTATTATTATTATTATTATTATTATTATTATTATTATTATTATTATTATTATTATTATTATTATTATTATTATTACTGTTATTCACTGGTATTATATTTAACATTATTAACTTAAGTCAATAGCAAAACAATAATCACGTAACTAAGGCTTTTATTAACTAATAGTGACCATAACTACGGTATATATATATATATATATATATATATATATATATATATATATATATATATATATATATATATATATATCTCTATTTATATATATATATATATATATATATATATATATATATATATATATATATATATATAATATATATATAATATATATACAATATATATACATATATATATATATATATATATATATATATATATATATATATATATATATATATATATATATATATATATATATTTAACACACTACGTAATGTATCATGTTAACACACTACGTAATGTATCATGTTAACACTACGTAATGTATCATGTTAACACACTACGTAATGTATCATGTTAACACACTACGTAATGTATCATGTTAACACTACGTAATGTATCATGTTAACACACTACGTAATGTATCATGTTAACACTACGTAATGTATCATGTTAATACACTACGTAATGTATCATGTTAACACTACGTAATGTATCATGTTAACACACTACGTAATGTATCATGTTAACACACTACGTAATGTATCATGTTAACACTACGTAATGTATCATGTTAACACTACGTAATGTATCATGTTAACACACTACGTAATGTATCATGTTAACACACTACGTAATGTATCATGTTAACACACTACGTAATGTATCATGTTAACACACTACGTAATGTATCATGTTAACACTACGTAATGTATCATGTTAACACACTACGTAATGTATCATGTTAACACACTACGTAATGTATCATGTTAACACACTACGTAATGTATCATGTTAACACACTACGTAATGTATCATGTTAATACACTACGTAATGTATCATGTTAACACTACGTAATGTATCATGTTAACACACTACGTAATGTATCATGTTAACACACTATGTAATGTATCATGTTAACACACTACGTAATGTATCATGTTAACACACTACGTAATGTATCATGTTAACACTACGTAATGTATCATGTTAACACTACGTAATGTATCATGTTAACACACTACGTAATGTATCATGTTAACACACTACGTAATGTATCATGTTAACACACTACGTAATGTATTATGTTAACACACTACGTAATGTATCATGTTAACACTACGTAATGTAACATGTTAACACACTACGTAATGTATCATGTTAACACACTACGTAATGTATCATGTTAACACACTACGTAATGTATCATGTTAACACACTACGTAATGTATCATGTTAACACACTACGTAATGTATCATGTTAACACACTACGTAATGTATCATGTTAACACACTACGTAATGCATCATGTTAACACACTACGTAATGTATCATGTTAACACTACGTAATGTATCATGTTAACACACTACGTAATGTATCATGTTAACACTACGTAATTTATCATGTTAACACACTACGTAATGTATCATGTTAACATTACGTAATGTATCATGTTAACACACTACGTAATGTATCATGTTAACACTACGTAATGTATCATGTTAACACTACGTATTGTATCATGTTAACACTACGTAATGTATCCTATTAACACTACGTAATGTATCATGTTAACACTACATAATATATCACGTTAACACTACGTAATGTATCATGTTAACACTACGTAATGTATCACGTTAACACTACGTAATGTATCATGTTAAAACTACGTAATTTATCATGTTAACACACTACGTAATGTATCATGTTAACACTACGTAATGTATCATGTTAACACTACGTAATTTATCATGTTAACACACTACGTAATGTATCATGTTAACACTACGTAATGTATCATGTTAACACTACGTAATGTATCATGTTAACACTACGTAATTTATCATGTTAACACACTACGTAATGTATCATGTTAACATTACGTAATGTATCATGTTAACACACTACGTAATGTATCATTTTAACACTATGTAATGTATCATGTTAACACTACGTAATGTATCATGTTAACACTACGTAATGTATCATGTTAACACTACATAATGTATCACGTTAACACTACGTAATGTATCATGTTAACACTACGTAATGTATCACGTTAACACTACGTAATGTATCATGTTAACACTACGTAATGTATCACGTTAACACTACGTTATGTATCATGTTAACACTACGTAATTTATCATGTTAACACACTACGTAATGTATCATGTTAACACTACGTAATGTACCACGTTAACACTACGCAATGTATCATGTTAACACTACGTAATGTATCATGTTAAATCTACGTAATGTATCATGTTAACACACTACGTAATTTAAGACGCTACGTAGTGTATCATGTTAACACTACGTAATGCATCATGTTAACACTACGTAATGTATCATGTTAACACTACGTAATGTATCATGTTAACACTACGTAATGTATCATGTTAACACACTACGTAATGTATCATGTTAACACTACGTAATGTATCATGTTAACACACTACGTAATGTATCATGTTAACACACAACGTAATGTATCATGTTAATACACTACGTAATGTATCATGTTAACACTACGTAATGTATCATGTTATTACACTACGTAATGTATCATGTTAACACTACGTAATGTATCATGTTAACACACTACGTAATGTATCATGTTAACACTACGTAATGTATCATGTTATTACACTACGTAATGTATCATGTTAACACACTACGTAATGTATCGTGTTAACACTACGTAATGTATCATGTTAACACACTACGTAATGTATCATGTTAACACACTACGTAATGTATCATGTTAACACACTACGTAATGTCATGTTAACACTACGTAATGTATCATGTTAACACACTACGTAATGTATCATGTAAACACTACATAATGTATCATGTTAACACACTACGTAATGTATCATGTTAACACTACATAATGTATCATGTTAACACTACATAATGTATCATGTTAACACACTACGTAATGTATCATGTTAACACACTACGTAATGTATCATGTTAACACTACGTAATGTATCATGTTAACACTACGTAATGTATCATGTTAACACACTACGTAATGTATCATGTTAATACACTACGTAATGTATCATGTTAACACTGCGTAATGTATCATGTTAACACACTACGTAATGTATCATGTTAACACTGCGTAATGTATCATGTTAACACACTACGTAATGTATCATGTTAACACACTACGTAATGTATCATGTTAACACACTACGTAATGTATCATGTTAACACTACGTATGTATCATGTTAACACACTACGTAATGTATCATGTTAACACTACGTAATGTATCATGTTAACACTACATAATGTATCATGTTAACACTACGTAATGTATCATGTTAACACACTACGTAATGTATCATGTTAACACACTACGTAATGTATCATGTTAACACACTACGTAATGTATTATGTTAACACTACGTAATGTATCATGTTAACACACTACGTAATGTATCATGTTAACACACTACGTAATGTATCATGTTAACACTACGTAATGTATCATGTTAACACACTACGTAATGTATCATGTTAACACTACGTAATGTATCATGTTAACACACTACGTAATGTATCATGTTAATACACTACGTAATGTATCATGTTAACACACTACGTAATGTATCATGTTAATACACTACGTAATGTATCATGTTAACACTACGTAATGTATCATGTTAACACACTACGTAATGTATCATGTTAAT
Source organism: Cherax quadricarinatus (assembly GCF_038502225.1). Classification (NCBI taxonomy): domain Eukaryota; kingdom Metazoa; phylum Arthropoda; class Malacostraca; order Decapoda; family Parastacidae; genus Cherax; species Cherax quadricarinatus. Next base: position 19,559,784 of record NC_091357.1, read on the forward strand.
ACACTACGTAATGCATCATGTTAATACACTACGTAATGTATCATGTTAATACACTACGTAATGTATCATGTTAACACTACGTAATGTATCATGTTAACACACTACGTAATGTATCATGTTAACACACTACGTAATGTATCATGTTAACACACTACGTAATGTATCATGTTAACACCACGTAATGTATCATGTTAACACACTACGTAATGTATCATGTTAATACACTACGTAATGTATCATGTTAACACACTACGTAATGTATCATGTTAACACTACGTAATGTATCATGTTAACACTACATAATGTATCATGTTAACACACTACGTAATGTATCATGTTAACACACTACGTAATGTATCATGTTAACACACTACGTAATGTATCATGTTAACACACTACGTAATGTATTGTTAACACTACGTAATGTATTGTTAACACTACGTAATGTATCATGTTAACACACTACGTAATGTATCATGTTAACACACTACGTAATGTATCATGTTAACACTACGTAATGTATCATGTTAACACACTACGTAATGTATCATGTTAACACTACGTAATGTATCATGTTAACACACTACGTAATGTATCATGTTAATACACTACGTAATGTATCATGTTAACACACTACGTAATGTATCATGTTAATACACTACGTAATGTATCATGTTAACACTACGTAATGTATCATGTTAACACACTACGTAATGTATCATGTTAATACACTACGTAATGCATCATGTTAATACACTACGTAATGTATCATGTTAATACACTACGTAATGTATCATGTTAACACTACGTAATGTATCATGTTAACACACTACGTAATGTATCATGTTAACACACTACGTAATGTATCATGTTAACACTACGTAATGTATCATGTTAACACACTACGTAATGTATCATGTTAACACCACGTAATGTATCATGTTAACACACTACGTAATGTATCATGTTAATACACTACGTAATGTATCATGTTAACACACTACGTAATGTATCATGTTAATACACTACGTAATGTATCATGTTAACACACTACGTAATGTATCATGTTAATACACTACGTAATGTATCATGTTAACACTACGTAATGTATCATGTTAACACACTACGTAATGTATCATGTTAATACACTACGTAATGTATCATGTTAACACTACGTAATGTATCATGTTAACACTACGTAATGTATCATGTTAACACTACGTAATGTATCATGTTAACACACTACGTAATGTATCATGTTAATACACTACGTAATTTATCATGTTAACACTACGTAATGTATCATGTTAATACACTACGTAATGTATCATGTTAATACACTACGTAATGTATCATGTTAACACACTACGTAATGTATCATGTTAACACTACGTAATGTATCATGTTAATACCCTACGTAATGTATCATGTTAACACACTACGTAATGTATCATGTTAACACTACGTAATGTATCATGTTAACACAACGTAATGTATCATGTTAACACACTACGTAATGTATCATGTTAACACTACGTAATGTATCATGTTAATACACTACGTAATGTATCATGTTAATACACTACGTAATGTATCATGTTAACACTACGTATGTATCATGTTAACACACTACGTAATGTATCATGTTAACACTACGTAATGTATCATGTTAACACACTACTTAATGTATCATGTTAACACACTACGTAATGTATCATGTTAACACTACGTAATGTATCATGTTAATACACTACGTAATGTATCATGTTAATACACTACGTAATGTATCATGTTAACACTACGTATGTATCATGTTAACACACTACGTAATGTATCATGTTAACACTACGTAATGTATCATGTTAACACAACGTAATGTATCATGTTAACACACTACGTAATGTATCATGTTAACACACTACGTAATGTATCATGTTAACACTACGTATGTATCATGTTAACACACTACGTAATGTATCATGTTAACACTACGTAATGTATCATGTTAACACAATGTAATGTATCATGTTAACACACTACGTAATGTATCATGTTAACACACTACGTAATGTATCATGTTAACACTACGTATGTATCATGTTAACACACTACGTAATGTATCATGTTAACACTACGTAATGTATCATGTTAACACAACGTAATGTATCATGTTAACACACTACGTAATGTATCATGTTAACACTACGTAATGTATCATGTTAACACACTACGTAATGTATCATGTTAACACTACGTAATGTATCATGTTAACACACTACGTAATGTATCATGTTAACTCTACGTAATGTATCATGTTAACACACTACGTAATGTATCATGTTAATACACTACGTAATGTATGTTAATACACTACGTAATGTATCATGTTAACACACTTCGTAATGTATCATGTTAATACACTACGTAATGTATCATGTTAATACACTACGTAATGTATCATGTTAATACACTACGTAATGTATCATGTTAACACTACGTAATATATCACGTTAACGCACTACGTTATAACTCGCATCACCATCGTAACACACGTACGTTATATATTGTGTTTACACTTTGCCATGATCTTGGCTATTTACAAAGATCTTCCCTAAGTCAATGGCTCCAACAAATGACATTTAAGCCTTTTTCTTTGTCCTTTTTCTTTTTTTTCGTTTCGCTTTCTCCACGATTCGCTGCCTAAAAAAAAATCCCTCGAAAGTTCCCCCGCGAAAGTTTTCCTGCGAAAGTTCCCCGCGAAAGTTTTCCTGCGAAAGTTTTCCTGCGAAAGGAACCCAATGGAAGTAAGTCCTTTAGTTGGACCTTTTTCTTAAGGGGGAAGTATCGTGGTGGGTAATTTACATATACGCTTCTATGTATGATAATTTATGTAAATGTATTTATGTGCACCTGTTTCTGAATGAACTTACTAAAAGGTCACACAGAGAGAGCAGATAGATGCCAAACTATGGCTGGCTCTACACGAACTTACTAAAGGTCACAGAGAGAGCAGATAGACACCAAACTATGGCTTGGAGGCTGGCACTATCTATCAGCAGGACGGCCAAGCACCATCATCATGGTGTGAAATATAGAGCGGTCAGAAGCCTCATCTAAACTACCATCTTTAGTGAACTCTGCCCACCCCTAGTCAGGTCCATATATCAGGGCTGCAAAGGCTTCCCTTCTACGTAATAAATTGGCGCTCCGAGCCTTCAAGGGAAACTCCAGCGCGGGGATGATCAGTATATATATCTTTCTCCCTGTGCGCCAAAACCATCGCTAGCTTGCGCCACAATAATCGCCAGCGCACTGAAGTGATCGCTAACTTGCGCCACAATAATCGGCAGCGCACTCAAGTGATCGCCAGTAAAGATCGTATTAAAGTATATATAACAACCACTATAGTAAAAAAATGGCGAAATTCCATACGCTATCGTGATCTGTCACCATTTTTTTCACAGTGGCTGTTTTGCATATTGTGATATTACCTATTTACTGTGATATTATTGAATAGTAACATATATGTCAATTACCCAGGATAACCCCCCCAACCAAAAAAAAAAAAAATCCAGAAAACTGACTTATTTCCATTTTTTAGATTAAAAAACGCAGAGGTCTGTAAGAAGGGTTATTTAGACACAGGTGTGTATAAGTACAATTATGATACATAGTGTAAATCACGTAAAATAACCCCCAAAATAAGGTCAGAGAAGGTTGACTTACGTCCAGTGGTGTTCTGAGGAGGCACAGCCAACAATGCATTTATTTTTGGTTTTGAGGTGTGAGAAGAGGCTTTGGTTAGAGAGGAGGATACTGGCAGCGCTGAGTCGAGTCTATAAATCACCAAAAGTTTCCAGAGTCCCGGATAAAAATCTCCCGCCAGCAGCCAATGGTGCGTCGACAATCACGCCACTTCAACCCCCGTCTTCAGAACCTCTGGCCACGGCTTCGGACTACGAGGGGTAGGGGATATAAAACCTATTTTCCTGAAACCCTGTTTTTTTTTTAATTACTTTGTTACAGAAATAATTAAATTTGCCTGCGATAAAACACTGGTTAGCGCAAAAACGTCGCTAAAATCCAGCGCATTTCCGCCTAACTTAAGGATATATCGTAATGGATTTTTATGATGTATTTCTTAGAATTTATGGATCTAAGGGGCCCATTTCCAGGGATATATATACACATATACACCAAGTATTTTTCTCCGTGGGGAGGAATATCTCAGATTTAATGGCGCCGTAAAACATGACTTGTAGATGACAACTTTCTGGAAAAATAACCACAAGAACATTTATTTACCTTACTGGAGGGGGATTTTCTTCCCAAACTCCTTAAATACAACGCTTAAAAAATAAGTAAAAAAATGCCATACAGATGAAGCCGACGCCTACGCCAGGCGTCCGAACACGGGCACCACCAGCCCCCGGGAGCGCGCCAACATTTTTCCCGCGTTTTTTATTATTTATCATAGACAAGTTATGGCGGTCAAAATATGTACCAAGAACGACCAATATTCACACAAGACTTGCCACCCTCTTCGTTTATCCTCGCCCTGAGTTATTGAATTATCCCGACGGGAACTTTCCACCTTGTTTATGTACACTTACATCTCTCTCTCTCTCTCTCTTTGTCTCTCTCTCTCTCTTTTTTACCTTTTTGAAAGACTGTCCAACAGAAAATGGGTTGCGGGGAAGCTGAGAAAGAAAAGTTTTAATGCAGGAGTTTGTTGTTGTGGCGAAATTCAAGATGGAGGAAAGGGGGGAGGGGGGTTTCAAAATGGCTGAGGGGTCACTTGAGGGTCCGAACACCTCGGTGGTGGAGGAGGAGAGAAGGAGGGAGTGAGGAGAGAGAAGGGAGGAGGGAGTGAGGAGAGAGAAGGAAGGAGGGAGTGAGGAGAGAGAAGGAAGGAGTGAGGAGAGAGAAGGAAGGAGGGAGTGAAGAGAGAGAAGGAAGGTGGGAGTGAAGAGAGAGAAGGAAGGAGGGAGTGAGGAGAGAGAAAGAAGGAGTGAGGAGAGAGAAGGAAGGAGGGAGTGAAGAGAGAGAAGGAAGGAGTGAGGAGAGAGAAGGATGGAGGGAGTAAGGAGAGAGAAGGAAGGAGTGAGGAGAGAGAAGGAAGGAGTGAGTGAGGAGAGAGAAGGAAGGAGTGAGTGAGGAGAGAGAAGGAAGGAGTGAGGAGAGAGAAGAAAGGAGTGAGGAGAGAGAGAGACAGACAGAAAGATTAGATAAAAGAAGGAAGGAGAAAAGAAGAACAGAAGACAAAGAACAGAAGAAGAGGAGAAAGGAGACAGACACACGTAAAACGAAGAATTAGAATATACACAAAATAGCAAAGTGATGTAGAAAATACTTAGATTCAAAGTTACGTCCGTCAAAGTTACAAGATAACAAAGTTACGTCCGTCAAAGTTACAAGATAACAAAGTTACGTCCGTCAAAGTTACAAGATAACAAAGTTACGTCCGTCAAAGTTACAAGATAACAAAGTAACGTCCGTCAAAGTTACAAGATAACAAAGTAACGTCCGTCAAAGTTACAAGATAACAAAGTTACGTCCGTCAAAGTTACAAGATAACAAAGTAACGTCGGTCAAAGTTACAAGATAACAAAGTTACGTCCGTCAAAGTTACAAGATAACAAAGTTACGTCCGTCAAAGTTACAAGATAACAAAGTTACGTCCGTCAAAGTTACAAGATAACAAAGTAACGTCCGTCAAAGTTACAAGATAACAAAGTTACGTCCGTCAAAGTTACAAGATAACAAAGTAACGTCCGTCAAAGTTACAAGATAACAAAGTAACGTCCGTCAAAGTTACAAGATAACAAAGTAACGTCGGTCAAAGTTACAAGATAACAAAGTAACGTCGGTCAAAGTTACAAGATAACAAAGTTACGTCCGTCAAAGTTACAAGATAACAAAGTTACGTCCGTCAAAGTTACAAGATAACAAAGTAACGTCGGTCAAAGTTACAAGATAACAAAGTTACGTCCGTCAAAGTTACAAGATAACAAAGTTACGTCCGTCAAAGTTACAAGATAACAAAGTAACGTCGGTCAAAGTTACAAGATAACAAAGTTACGTCCGTCAAAGTTACAAGATAACAAAGTAACGTCGGTCAAAGTTACAAGATAACAAAGTAACGTCGGTCAAAGTTACAAGATAAAGTAACGTCCGTCAAAGTTACAAGATAACAAAGTAACGTCCGTCAAAGTTACAAGATAAAGTAACGTCGGTCAAAGTTACAAGATAACAAAGTAACGTCCGTCAAAGTTACAAGATAAAGTAACGTCGGTCAAAGTTACAAGATAACAAAGTAACGTCCGTCAAAGTTACAAGATAAAGTAACGTCGGTCAAAGTTACAAGATAACAAAGTAACGTCCGTCAAAGTTACAAGATAAAGTAACGTCGGTCAAAGTTACAAGATAACAAAGTAACGTCGGTCAAAGTTACAAGATAACAAAGTAACGTCGGTCAAAGTTACAAGATAACAAAGTAACGTCGGTCAAAGTTACAAGATAACAAAGTAACGTCGGTCAAAGTTACAAGATAACAAAGTAACGTCGGTCAAAGTTACAAGATAACAAAGTAACGTCGGTCAAAGTTACAAGATAACAAAGTAACGTCCGTCAAAGTTACAAGATAAAGTAACGTCCGTCAAAGTTACAAGATAACAAAGTAACGTCGGTCAAAGTTACAAGATAACAAAGTAACGTCGGTAAAAGTTACAAGATAACAAAGTAACGTCGGTCAAAGTTACAAGATAACAAAGTAACGTCGGTCAAAGTTACAAGATAACAAAGTAACGTCGGTCAAAGTTACAAGATAACAAAGTAACGTCCGTCAAAGTTACAAGATAACAAAGTAACGTCCGTCAAAGTTACAAGATAACAAAGTAACGTCCGTCAAAGTTACAAGATAACAAAGTAACGTCCGTCAAAGTTGCAAGATAACAAAGTAACGTCCGTCAAAGTTACAAGATAACAAAGTAACGTCCGTCAAAGTTACAAGATAACAAAGTAACGTCCGTCAAAGTTACAAGATAACAAAGTAACGTCGGTCAAAGTTGCAAGATAACAAAGTAACGTCCGTCAAGGTCTCCATTAAGTAATATATATATATATATATATATATATATATATATATATATATATATATATATATATATATATATATATATATATATATATATATATATACACAAGGAATTCGCAAGAGCAGGCGAAATATACACAAACACTGATCTCTGGCTGAAGGAGACTCGAACCTACGAACCTTGGAACAAGGTACGCAGTGCTATACCATTCTCACCACACTGGACCAATACCTTGGCGTCCAGCTTGCGCCAGACGTTTGATCCAAGGCAGCCAGCTTCCAGGGAGAAGGCTTACAACTTTTCATCTCATCCCCTGCATGCATCAGCCTTAGCACTGCGTACCTTGTTCCAAGGTTCGTAGGTTCGAGTCTCCTTCAGCCAGAGATATATATTGAACCAATCATATTATTTGGGTGAATCACCTAAACTCATCAGTCACCTCGACTCATCAGTCTCATTGACTCATCAGTCACCGTGACTCATCAGTCACCTTGACTTATCAGTCACCTTCATTCATCAGTCACCTTGACTTTTGACTCACCTTGACTCATCACTCACCCTGACTCATGACTCACCTTGACTCATCACTCACCCTGACTCATGACTCACCTTGACTCATCATTCACCCTGACTCATGACTCACCTTGACTCATCACTCACCCTGACTCATCGCTCACTGTCACAGTCACTGACTAAGTCAGTGACCAACTTAAGTCACTGACTTATTTACTGACCTATTTACAGCTATATATTAGTGACCGAGAGATGGAGTCATCACCAGTCACTGTGAGTCACCAGCAGTCACCATAAGTCACTTTGAGTCACTAGCAGTCACTGTGAGTCACCAGCAGTCACCATAAGTCACTTTGAGTCACTAGCAGTCACTGTGAGTCACCAGCAGTCACCATAAGTCACTTTGAGTCACTAGCAGTCACTGTGAGTCACCAGCAGTCACCATAAGTCACTTTGAATCACTAGCAGCCACTGAGTCACTGTGAGTCACCAGCAGTCACCATAAGTCACTTTGAATCACTAGCAGCCACTGAGTCACTGTGAGTCACCAGCAGTCACCATAAGTCACTTTGAGTCACTAGCAGTCACTGTGAGTCACCAGCAGTCACCATAAGTCACTTTGAATCACTAGCAGCCACTGAGTCACTGTGAGTCACCAGCAGTCACCATAAGTCACTTTGAATCACTAGCAGCCACTGAGTCACTGTGAGTCACCAGCAGTCACCATAAGTCACTTTGAGTCACTAGCAGTCACTGTGAGTCACCAGCAGTCACCATAAGTCACTTTGAGTCACTAGCAGTCACTGTGAGTCACCAGCAGTCACCATAAGTCACTTTGAATCACTAGCAGCCACTGAGTCACTGTGAGTCACCAGCAGTCACCATAAGTCACTTTGAATCACTAGCAGCCACTGAGTCACTGTGAGTCACCAGCAGTCACCATAAGTCACTTTGAGTCACTAGCAGTCACTGTGAGTCACCAGCAGTCACCATAAGTCACTTTGAATCACTAGCAGCCACTGAGTCACTGTGAGTCACCAGCAGTCACCATAAGTCACTTTGAATCACTAGCAGCCACTGAGTCACTGTGAGTCACCAGCAGTCACCATAAGTCACTTTGAGTCACTAGCAGTCACTGTGAGTCACCAGCAGTCACCATAAGTCACTTTGAGTCACTAGCAGTCACTGTGAGTCACCAGCAGTCACCATAAGTCACTTTGAATCACTAGCAGCCACTGAGTCACTGTGAGTCACCAGCAGTCACCATAAGTCACTTTGAATCACTAGCAGCCACTGAGTCACTGTGAGTCACCAGCAGTCACCATAAGTCACTTTGAGTCACTAGCAGTCACTGAGTCACTGTGAGTCACCAGCAGTCACCATAAGTCACTTTGAATCACTAGCAGCCACTGAGTCACTGTGAGTCACCAGCAGTCACCATAAGTCACTTTGAGTCACTAGCAGTCACTGAGTCACTGTGAGTCACCAGCAGTCACCATAAGTCACTTTGAGTCACTAGCAGTCACTGAGTCACTGTGAGTCACCAGCAGTCACCATAAGTCACTTTGAGTCACTAGCAGCCACTGAGTCACTGTGAGTCACCAGCAGAGTCCAAGTCACCACCAGAGTCACCAGCAGAGTCACTGTGAGTCGCTGAGTCATCCTTTACGTCTGTGTTTGCCTACTAATTTGCATAGTGTATTCACTGTTAAATTAACTGGAAGTGACTGATGACTGGTGTCGTGGGGGAGGGGAGAGAGAGGGAGGGGAGAGAGAGGGGGTGAAAGTAGCTTCAATTCCTTGCATCAAGACCACTTAACCAGTATTAGAGCGCCCCTGGAAAAGGGGGGAGGGGAGGGATGGTGGGGAGAGTGGAGGAGAGGGAGAGAGAGAGAGAGAGAGAGAGAGAGAGAGCGCGAGAGAGAGAGAGAGAGAGAGAGAGAGAGAGAGAGAGAGAGAGAGAGAGAGAGAGAGAGAGAGGATGACTCTCAAGTCATTAAGGTAAAACTACGTTACCTTTGGTTAACAGGGTGGGAGGGGGAGGTCGCAAAGGGGTGGGAGGAAGGGGGAGGTTTGTTTAAGGGGGGGAGGAGGAAACATGGTTTTAGATTGGTGGTTTATGGGGAGGGGGACACAGTAGGCAAAACTGAACCTTGTGAAGCAAAACTGAACCTTGTGAAGCAAAACTGAACCTCTGTAAAGCAAAATTGAACCTTGTGAAGCAAAACTGAACCTTGTGAAGCAAAACTGAACTTTGTGAAGCAAAACTGAACCTTGTGAAGCAAAACTGAACCTTGTGAAGCAAAACTGAACCTTGTGAAGCAAAACTGAACCTTGTGAAGCAAAACTGAACTTTGTGAAGCAAAACTGAACCTTGTGAAGCAAAACTGAACCTCTGTAAAGCAAAATTGAACCTTGTGAAGAAAAATTGAACCTCTGTAAAGCAAAACTGAACCTCTGTAAAGTAAAGTAAAACCTCACAAGCCAACAACACTTTTCGAGCTGACAGCCCCAGCAAGGTGAGGAGGGGGCGAAACATCGCCTCTTTTCGTTGCTCTTTTCCCCGCCTCTCAATCTTTCCGCCGCACGTCAGGCCAGAGTCCAGACTGCTGGCGAAGGGCTCTTGATCCGTGGAACCAACGAGCTACCGTCCAACCCGATCACACCTGGGAATTCCCCACCCAACCCCTCCTTAGGGGTTTGTCCCCCACCCCGTCACTCCGGTAATGGCGTCCGCGCACCATTACCGAAATTGGAACAAAATAATCTGTGGAATAGATCGAGGAGAGAGAGAGAGAGAGTCTATTTATCTATCGTTGGACCCTCTTAGATGACCCCCGACTGGTCTATTGAGGAGAGGGGAGACGGGGAGGGGAGGGGAAGGGGGAGGGGAAGAGAGTGATAGGGAAAGACGCTGTAAATTTAAGTGGGAGTTGTTGATAGTGGTAGTAGTGGTGGTTGTGATAGTGGTAGTAGTGGTGGTTGCGATAGTGGTAGTAGTGGTTATTGTGATAGTGGCAGTAGTGGTTGTTGTGACAGTGGTAGTAGTGGTTGTTGTGATAGTGGCAGTAGCGGTTGTTGTGATAGTGGTAGTAGTGATAGTGGCAGTAGTGGTTGTTGTGACAGTGGTAGTAGTGGTTGTTGTGATAGTGGCAGTAGTGGTGGTTGTGATAGTGGTAGTAGTGGTGGTTGTGATAGTGGCAGTAGTGGTTGTTGTGACAGTGGTAGTAGTGGTTGTTGTGATAGTGGCAGTAGCGGTTGTTGTGATAGTGGTAGTAGTGGTAGTTGTGATAGTGGCAGTAGTGGTTGTTGTGACAGTGGTAGTAGTGGTTGTTGTGATAGTGGCAGTAGTGGTGGTTGTGATAGTGGTAGTAGTGGTGGTTGTGATAGTGGTAGTAGTGGTGGTTGTGATAGTGGCAGTAGTGGTTGTTGTGACAGTGGTAGTAGTGGTGGTTGTGATAGTGGCAGTAGTGGTTGTTGTGAAAGTGGTAGTAGTTGTGATAGTGGTAGTAGTGGTAGTTGTGATAGTGGCAGTAGTGGTTGTTGTGACAGTGGTAGTAGTGGTTGTTGTGATAGTGGCAGTAGTGGTGGTTGTGATAGTGGTAGTAGTGGTGGTTGTGATAGTGGTAGTAGTGGTTGTTGTGATAGTGGTAGTAGTGGTGGTTGTGATAGTGGTAGTAATCGTGGTTGTGATAGTGGTAGTAGTGGTGGTTGTGATAGGGGTAGTAGTGGTGGTTGTGATAGTGGTAGTATTGGTAGTTGTGATAGTGGTAGTAGTGGTTGTTGTGATAGTGGTAGTAGTGGTGGTTGTGATAGTGGTAGTAATCGTGGTTGTGATAGTGGTAGTAGTGGTGGTTGTGACAGTGGTAGTAGTGGTTGTTGTGATAGTGGTAGTAGTGGTGGTTGTGATAGTGGTAGTAGTGGTGGTTGTGACAGTGGTAGTAGTGGTGGTTGTGATAGTGATAGTAGTGGTGGTTATGATAGTGGTAGTAGTGGTGGTTGTGATAGTGGTAGTAGTGGTGGTTATGGTAGTGATAGTTATGATAGTGGTAGTAGTGGTGGTTATGATAGTGGTATTAGTGGTGGTTATGATAGTGGTAGTAGTGGTGGTTGTGACAGTGGTAGTAGTGGTGGTTGTGATAGTGGTAGTAGTGATGGTTGTGATAGTGGTGGTTGTGACAGTGGAAGTAGTGGTGGTTGTGATAGTGGTAGTAGTGGTGGTTGTGATAGTGGTAGTACTGGTTTTTGTGATAGTGGTAGTAGGACCTGCCTAGTAGAGACCAGTATGACCTGCCTAGTACAGGCCAGTATGATCTGCCTAGTAGTGACCAGTAGGACCTGCCTAATAAAGGCCAGTATGACCTGCCTAGCAGAGGCCAGTATGACCTGCCTAGTAGAGGCCAGTATGGCCTGCCTAGTAGTGACCAGTAGGACCTGCCTAGTAAAGGCCAGTATGACCTGCCTAGTACAGGTCAGTAGGACCTGCCTAGCAGAGGCCAGTATGACCTGCCTATCAGAGGCCTGTATGACCTGCCTAGTAGAGGCCAGTAGGACCTGCCTAGTAGAGGCCAATAGGACTTGCCTAGTACAGGCCAGTAGAACCTGCCTAGTACAGGCCAGTATGACCTGTCTAATAGAGGACAGTAGGACCTGCCTAGTAGAGGTCAGTAGGACCTGCCTACTACAGGTTAGTATGATCTGCCCAGTACAAGCCAGTAGGACCTGCCTAGTAGAGGCCAGTATGATCTGCCTAGTAGAGGCCAGTAGGACCTGCCTAGTAGAGGCCAGTATGATCTGCCTAGTAGAGGCCAGTAGAACCTGCCTAGTAGAGGCCAGTATGATCTGCCTATCAGAGGCCTGTATGACCTGCCTAGTAGAGGACAGTAGGACCTGCCTAGTAGAGGCCAGTAGGACCTGCCTAGTAGAAACCAGTAGGACCAGAGGCTAGTATGATCTGCCTAGTATAGACCAGTAGGACCTGCCTAGTAGAGGCCAGTATGATCTACCTAGTATAGGCGAGTAGGACCTGCCTAGTAGAGGCCAGTATGATCTGCCTAGTACAGGCCAGTAGGACCTGCCTAGTAGAGGCCAGTATGATCTGCCTAGTACAAGCCAATAGGACCTGCCTAGTAGAGGCCAGTATGACCTGCCTAATAGAGGACAGTAGGACCTGCCTAGTAGAGGACAGTAGGACCTGCCTAGTACAGGCCAGTATGACCTGCCTAATAGAGGACAGTAGGACCTGCCTAATAGAGGACAGTAGGACCTGCCTAGTAGAGGACAGTAGGACCTGCCTAGTAGAGGCCAGTATGATCTGCCTAGTACAGGCCAGTATGACCTGCCTAATAGAGGACAGTAGGACCTGCCTAATAGAGGACAGTAGGACCTGCTTAGTAGAGGCCAGTAGGACCTGCCTAGTAGAGGCCAGTAGGACCTGCCTAGTAGAGGCCAGTAGGACCTGCAGGACCTGCGTAGTACAGGCCAGTAGGACCTACATAGAGTGCTTCTCTATTCTGACATTATTTCTGTCTCTCTCTGCCAGAATCATCTCTCGGGCGAGACAAGAGCATCTCATCTCTCCTTACTGGTGAGTACATAGTACACAGCCCTTGTATTATTACTGTTAAGAGTGTTGGTTGCTTAGTTGCAGTACCTGCCCTTACTGTGTGGTTGTTTGTGTGACTACCACTACTACCACTGCTACAACTACCACCACTACAACTAATACCACTGCTACAACTACCACTGCTACCACTAATACCACAGCTACAACTACCACCACTACTACCACTAATACCACTGCTACCACAGCTACAACTACCACCACTAATACCACTGCTACAACTACCACTACTACCACTAATACCACTGCTATAATTACCACTGCTACCTCTAATACCACACCTACAACTACCACTGCTACCACTAATGCCACAGCTACAAGTACCACCACTACTACCACTAATACCACTGCGACAAATACCACTACTACCACTACTACCACAGCTACAACTACTACCACTACTACCACTAATACCACAGCTACAACTACCACCACTACTACCACTAATACCACTGCTACAACTACCACTACTACCACAGCTACAACTACCACCACTACTACCAATAATACCACAGCTACACCTGCCACCACGACTATCACCAATACCACTGCTACAACTACAACTACCACTAATACCACTGCTACCACCACCACTACTACCACTACAACCCCACATCCATCACTATCATTCCCCTCAGTGCCTCCCCTCTCCATCTATCTATCACCATCATCACTCCTCCTATCACCATCATCATCACTATTATCATCACCATCACTGACGTCACCATTAGATCGCCCCCTTCCCCCTCCCCCCTCCATTAATGGCACCAGAGGGGAGTGAGGGAGGGAGACACGAGGAAAAGAGGAAGTGAGAGTTGGAAGGAGGGACGAGGGAGAAAGGGAGAGTAAGGTACAGGGAGGACAAGGAAGGGAGGGAGAGAAAGAGATTAAGAGAAAATGAGAAGGAAGGGAATGAAGGAAAGTAAAGGTGGGAGGGAGGGAGAGTGAGGGAGAATAAGGGAGAGCTAGAAAATAAGGGAGAATATAATGTAGGACTGAAATCAGATAATTCTCTAAGCTGATTATAACAGACAGTCTGGACTATCAGCTGATTCTAAGACATAATTTGGACTATCAGCTGATTTTAAGATATAATTTGGACTATCAGCTGATTCTAAGATATAATTAGGACTATCAGCTGATTCTAAGAAATCAGCTGGTCTCCTGTCCTCTCGCCCCTTCCACTGCCTCAATTCTCTTTCTATCTGACTATCTTCAGAGATAGTAACTGTCAAGTGATAGTAACTCTAGTGCCGCTGGAAGGAAATCTTTGATGGTGTCGTAGCTGATGAACCTGTGATGGTATATGACAGTGAAACACCATCCTGTGATGGTATATGACAGTGAAACACCATCCTGTGATGGTATATGACAGTGAAACACCATCCAGTGATGGTATATGACAGTGAAACACCATCCTGTGATGGGATATGACAGTGAAACACCATCCTGTGATGGAATATGACAGTGAAACACCATCCTGTGATGGAATATGACAGTGAAACACCATCCTGTGATGGTATATGACAGTGAAACACCATCCTGTGATGGTATATGACAGTGAAACACCATCCTGTGATGGAATATGACAGTGAAACACCATCCTGTGATGGTATATGACAGTGAAACACCATCCTGTGATGGTATATGACAGTGAAACACCATCCTGTGATGGAATATGACAGTGAAACACCATCCTGTGATGGTATATGACAGTGAAACACCATCCTGTGATGGAATATGACAGTGAAACACCATCCTGTGATGGTATATGACAGTGAAACACCATCCTGTGATGGTATATGACAGTGAAACACCATCCTGTGATGGTATATGACAGTGAAACACCATCCTGTGATGGAATATGACAGTGAAACACCATCCTGTGATGGAATATGACAGTGAAACACCATCCTGTGATGGTATATGACAGTGAAACACCATCCTGTGATGGAATATGACAGTGAAACACCATCCTGTGATGGTATATGACAGTGAAACACCATCCTGTGATGGTATATGACAGTGAAACACCATCCTGTGATGGTATATGACAGTGAAACACCATCCTGTGATGGAATATGACAGTGAAACACCATCCTGTGATGGAATATGACAGTGAAACACCATCCTGTGATGGTATATGACAGTGAAACACCATCCTGTGATGGAATATGACAGTGAAACACCATCCTGTGATGGAATATGACAGTGAAACACCATCCTGTGATGGTATATGACAGTGAAACACCATCCTGTGATGGTATATGACAGTGAAACACCATCCTGTGATGGTATATGACAGTGAAACACCATCCTGTGATGGAATATGACAGTGAAACACCATCCTGTGATGGAATATGACAGTGAAACACCATCCTGTGATGGTATATGACAGTGAAACACCATCCTGTGATGGAATATGACAGTGAAACACCATCCTGTGATGGTATATGACAGTGAAACACCATCCTGTGATGGTATATGACAGTGAAACACCATCCTGTGATGGTATATGACAGTGAAACACCATCCTGTGATGGAATATGACAGTGAAACACCATCCTGTGATGGTATATGACAGTGAAACACCATCCTGTGATGGTATATGACAGTGAAACACCATCCTGTGATGGAATATGACAGTGAAACACCATCCTGTGATGGTATATGACAGTGAAACACCATCCTGTGATGGTATATGACAGTGAAACACCATCCTGTGATGGAATATGACAGTGAAACACCATCCTGTGATGGAATATGACAGTGAAACACCATCCTGTGATGGTATATGACAGTGAAACACCATCCTGTGATGGTATATGACAGTGAAACACCATCCTGTGATGGAATATGACAGTGAAACACCATCCTGTGATGGAATATGACAGTGAAACACCATCCTGTGATGGTATATGACAGTGAAACACCATCCTGTGATGGAATATGACAGTGAAACACCATCCAGTGATGGAATATGACAGTGAAACACCATCCTGTGATGGTATATGACAGTGAAACACCATCCTGTGATGGAATATGACAGTGAAACACCATCCAGTGATGGAATATGACAGTGAAACACCATCCTGTGATGGTATATGGCAGTGAAACACCATCCAGTGATGGGATATGACAGTGAAACACCATCCAGTGATGGTATATGACAGTGAAACACCATCCAGTGATGGAATATGGCAGTGAAACACCATCCAGTGATGGGATATGACAGTGAAACACCATCCAGTGATGGAATATGACAGTGAAACACCATCCTGTGATGGTATATGACAGTGAAACACCATCCTGTGATGGAATATGACAGTGAAACACCATCCTGTGATGGTATATGACAGTGAAACACCATCCAGTGATGGAATATGACAGTGAAACACCATCCTGTGATGGTATATGACAGTGAAACACCATCCAGTGATGGAATATGGCAGTGAAACACCATCCAGTGATGGGATATGACAGTGAAACACCATCCAGTGATGGTATATGACAGTGAAACACCATCCAGTGATGGAATATGGCAGTGAAACACCATCCAGTGATGGTATATGACAGTGAAACACCATCCAGTGATGGAATATGGCAGTGAAACACCATCCAGTGATGGTATATGACAGTGAAACACCATCCTGTGATGGTATATGACAGTGAAACACCATCCAGTGATGGTATATGACAGTGAAACACCATCCTGTGATGGAATATGACAGTGAAACACCATCCAGTGATGGAATATGGCAGTGAAACACCATCCAGTGATGGGATATGACAGTGAAACACCATGCAGTGATGGAATATGACAGTGAAACACCATCCTGTGATGGGATATGACAGTGAAACACCATCCAGTGATGGAATATGACAGTGAAACACCATCCAGTGATGGTATATGACAGTGAAACACCATCCAGTGATGGAATATGACAGTGAAACACCATCCTGTGATGGAATATGACAGTGAAACACCATCCAGTGATGGTATATGACAGTGAAACACCATCCAGTGATGGAATATGACAGTGAAACACCATCCAGTGATGGAATATGACAGTGAAACACCATCCAGTGATGGAATATGACAGTGAAACACCATCCAGTGATGGAATATGACAGTGAAACACTATCCTGTGATGGTATATGACAGTGAAACACCATCCAGTGATGGAATATGACAGTGAAACACCATTCAGTGATGGAATATGACAGTGAAACACCATCCTGTGATGGAATATG
Organism: Cherax quadricarinatus; assembly: GCF_038502225.1. Classification (NCBI taxonomy): domain Eukaryota; kingdom Metazoa; phylum Arthropoda; class Malacostraca; order Decapoda; family Parastacidae; genus Cherax; species Cherax quadricarinatus. The sequence continues at coordinate 19,577,271 of NC_091357.1, forward strand.
ACAGTGAAACACCATCCAGTGATGGAATATGACAGTGAAACACTATCCTGTGATGATATATGACAGTGAAACACCATCCTGTGATGAAATATGACAGTGAAACACCATCCAGTGATGGAATATGACAGTGAAACACCATCCAGTGATGGTATATGACAGTGAAACACCATCCAGTGATGGAATATGACAGTGAAACACCATCCAGTGATGGGATATGACAGTGAAACACCATCCAGTGATGGAATATGACAGTGAAACACCATCCAGTGATGGTATATGACAGTGAAACACCATCCAGTGATGGAATATGACAGTGAAACACCATCCAGTGATGGAATATGACAGTGAAACACCATCCAGTGATGGAATATGACAGTGAAACACCATCCAGTGATGGAATATGACAGTGAAACACTATCCTGTGATGGTATATGACAGTGAAACACCATCCAGTGATGGAATATGACAGTGAAACACCATTCAGTGATGGAATATGACAGTGAAACACCATCCTGTGATGGAATATGACAGTGAAACACCATCCAGTGATGGAATATGACAGTGAAACACTATCCTGTGATGATATATGACAGTGAAACACCATCCTGTGATGAAATATGACAGTGAAACACCATCCTGTGATGATATATGACAGTGAAACACCATTCAGTGATGGAATATGACAGTGAAACACCATCCTGTGATGAAATATGACAGTGAAACACCATCCAGTGATGGAATATGACAGTGAAACACTATCCTGTGATGATATATGACAGTGAAACACCATTCAGTGATGGAATATGACAGTGAAACACTATCCTGTGATGATATATGACAGTGAAACACCATTCAGTGATGATATATGACAGTGAAACACCATCCTGTGATGGAATATGACAGTGAAACACTATCCTGTGATGATATATGACAGTGAAACACCATCCTGTGATGGAATATGACAGTGAAACACCATCCAGTGATGGAATATGACAGTGAAACACCATCCTGTGATGATATATGACAGTGAAACACCATCCAGTGATGGAATATGACAGTGAAACACTATCCTGTGATGGTATATGACAGTGAAACACCATTCAGTGATGGAATATGACAGTGAAACACCATCCAGTGATGGAATATGACAGTGAAACACCATCCAGTGATGGTATATAACAGTGAAACACCATCCAGTGATGGTATATGACAGTGAAACACCATCCAGTGATGGTATATGACAGTGAAACACCATCCTGTGATGGTATATAACAGTGAAACACCATCCTGTGATGGTATATAACAGTGAAACACCATCCAGTGATGGTATATAACAGTGAAACACCATCCTGTGATGGTATATAACAGTGAAACACCATCCTGTGATGGTATATAACAGTGAAACACCATCCAGTGATGGTATATAACAGTGAAACACCATCCTGTGATGGTATATAACAGTGAAACACCATCCAGTGATGGAATATGACAGTGAAACACCATCCAGTGATGGTATATGACAGTGAAACACCATCCAGTGATGGTATATGACAGTGAAACACCATCCTGTGATGGTATATAACAGTGAAACACCATCCAGTGATGGAATATGACAGTGAAACACCATCCTGTGATGGAATATGACAGTGAAACACCATCCTGTGTAGCAGCACACTGCTTATGTACCCAGTTTTACCAAATAAAAGCATCTACCCTTCTATTCTCTTTTCCAATCTCTCTCCCTCCTCTCTCCCTTTCTTTTACCTCTCCCTTGCCCCTCTCTCCACACTCCCCCTTCCCTCACTTCCCTCTTTCTCTCTCCATCCCCTCTTCCCTCTTCCCCCCGTTGCCTTATCAATGTAATCTGTGTTACGTATTTGTTTATCCCCGCCTCTCACACGCACCAAAAATCCGCGCCCACACACATATTCGCGTTCTAAATCCAGCGATTTCCACCCCGCGAACCTCCACAAACAGAACGCGAAATAGGCATTAAATAACACACCCACACAATAATACCGCAGGGTGAAGCACTACGTAAACACCCAGGGGGAAAAATGGATCTTCCCTCCCCCGCGAATGTATGAAAGCCGCGAAGGATTTATTCAATAGTGGGTTGTAATGGGTTGTTCATCGAGTGACGATACACCATGTAAGACCCCCCCATGAGACCCATGGTGGTCCACCTACTTCATCTCTCCCTCGAGAGTTTCGGACAGCGCTGTTCTTCCTGCCGCGGCTCCGAGCGAAAACGAACGAGAGAAGTTGATAATTTGTGGTGCTGTCTGGCCAGTCTGCTGGAAGGGTAATACAGTCCCCCGAGGGCATTTATGCTTATAGTTCTGGCAGGGTCGTGAGATAAGTGGTCCTGCCCATGTTATTACCGGAGGTCAGGGCCATTTATGCTTATAGTTTCGGCAGCGTCGTGAGATAAGTGGTCCTGCCCACGTTATTACCGGAGGTCAGGGCCATTTATGCTCATAGTTCTGGCAGGGTCGTAAGATAAGTGGTCCTGCCCACGTTATTACCGGAGGTCAGGGCCATTTATGCTCAGTTCTGGCATGGTCGTGAGATAAGTGGTCCTGCCCACGTTATTAACGGAGGTCAGGGCCATTTATGCTCATAGTTCTGGCAGGGTCGTAAGATAAGTGGTCCTGCCCACGTTATTACCGGAGGTCAGGGCCATTTATGCTCAGTTCTGGCAGGGTCGTGAGATAAGTGGTCCCGCCCACGTTATTACCTCCATCCCTTCACCACAACCCCTCCCACCACAACCCCCTCCCTCCACCAAAACCCCACCTACCACAACCCCCTCCCTCTACCACAACCATCGTGGTTGAGTGCACTAAACCCCCCTCCCCCACCACCACCAGCACAAACAAACAAACAAGGTAAGACTGACAGCAGTGATTGGTCAGGTCAACATAGTTAGTGTAATTATGTCCCATTCGCCTCTTCCCTCACTTTCCAGGCAGTGTCATCAGTGGTTGAGTCAACCCTGGACCAGTGACCTGGTTGAGTCAACCCTGGACCAGTGACCTGGCTGAGTCAACCCTGGACCAGTGACCTGGCTGAGTCAACCCTGGACCAGTGACGTGGTTGAGTCAACCTTGGACCAGTGACCTGGCTGAGTCAACCCTGGACCAGTGACGTGGTTGAGTCAACCTTGGACCAGTGACCTGGTTGAGTCAACCCTGGACCAGTGACCTGGTTGAGTCAACCTTGGACCAGTGACCTGGTTGAGTCAACCCTGGACCAGTGACCTGGCTGAGTCAACCCTGGACCAGTGACCTGGTTGAGTCAACCCTGGACCAGTGACCTGGTTGAGTCAACCTTGGACCAGTGACCTGGTTGAGTCAACCCTGGACCAGTGACCTGGCTGAGTCAACCCTGGACCAGTGACCTGGTTGAGTCAACCCTGGACCAGTGACCTGGTTGAGTCAACCTTGGACCAGTGACCTGGTTGAGTCAACCCTGGACCAGTGACCTGGCTGAGTCAACCCTGGACCAGTGACCTGGTTGAGTCAACCCTGGACCAGTGACCTGGTTGAGTCAACCCTGGACCAGTGACCTGGTTGAGTCAACCCTGGACCAGTGACCTGGTTGAGTCAACCCTGGACCAGTGACCTGGCTGAGTCAACCCTGGACCAGTGACCTGGCTGAGTCAACCCTGGACCAGTGACCTGGTTGAGTCAACCCTGGACCAGCGACCTGGTTGAGTCAACCCTGGACCAGTGACCTGGTTGAGTCAACCCTGGACCAGTGACCTGGTTGAGTCAACCCTGGACCAGTGACCTGGTTGAGTCAACCTTGGACCAGTGACCTGGTTGAGTCAACCCTGGACCAGTGACCTGGTTGAGTCAACCTTGGACCAGTGACCTGGTTGAGTCAACCCTGGACCAGTGACCTGGTTGAGTCAACCCTGGACCAGTGACCTGGTTGAGTCAACCCTGGACCAGCGACCTGGTTGAGTCAACCCTGGACCAGTGACCTGGTTGAGTCAACCCTGGACCAGTGACCTGGTTGAGTCAACCCTGGACCAGTGACCTGGTTGAGTCAACCCTGGACCAGTGACCTGGCTGAGTCAACCCTGGACCAGTGACCTGGTTGAGTCAACCCTGGACCAGTGACCTGGCTGAGTCAACCCTGGACCAGCGACCTGGTTGAGTCAACCCTGGACCAGTGACCTGGTTGAGTCAACCCTGGACCAGTGACCTGGTTGAGTCAACCCTGGACCAGTGACCTGGTTGAGTCAACCCTGGACCAGCGACCTGGTTGAGTCAACCCTGGACCAGTGACCTGGTTGAGTCAACCCTGGACCAGTGACCTGGTTGAGTCAACCCTGGACCAGTGACCTGGTTGAGTCAACCCTGGACCAGTGACCTGGTTGAGTCAACCTTGGACCAGTGACCTGGCTGAGTCAACCCTGGACCAGTGACCTGGCTGAGTCAACCCTGGACCAGTGACCTGGCTGAGTCAACCCTGGACCAGTGACCTGGTTGAGTCAACCCTGGACCAGTGACCTGGTTGAGTCAACCCTGGACCAGTGACCTGGTTGAGTCAACCCTGGACCAGTGACCTGGTTGAGTCAACCCTGGACCAGTGACCTGGCTGAGTCAACCCTGGACCAGTGGCCTGGTTGAGTCAACCCTGGACCAGTGACCTGGCTGAGTCAACCCTGGACCAGCGACCTGGTTGAGTCAACCCTGGACCAGTGACCTGGTTGAGTCAACCCTGGACCAGCGACCTGGTTGAGTCAACCCTGGACCAGTGACCTGGTTGAGTCATCCCTGGACCAGTGACCTGGCTGAGTCAACCCTGGACCAGCGACCTGGTTGAATCAACCCTGGACCAGCGACCTGGTTGAGTCAACCCTGGACCAGCGACCTGGTTGAGTCAACCCTGAACCAGTGACCTGGTTGAGTCAACCCTGAACCAGTGACCTGGTTGAGTCAACCCTGGGCCAGCGACCTGGTTGAGTCAACCCTGGACCAACCATATCGTTGATCAAGGTCACGTGACTAGTGTTAACACCTGCCTTTCCTTTCGTTAGATAACCTTCGTGTACTTTTAAAATTCGGGTGGCCCGTGTGTGTATGTGTGCTATCTCTCTCTCTCTCTCTCTCTCTCTCTCTCTCTCTCTCTCTCTCTCTCTCTACTCTTTAATCTCTCGCCTCTCGTCTGGTACGATTATCGTATAAATTACTAATAATCCAGCACGCCTTATAAACCACCCTTCTCCCTTAACTAGCCAATCACCTTGTTAATGGCTGCCTGCGTAATGGCCACATATTAATACACTTAATGCTTTAATGGCTATAAATTCTTGTTATAAAGATGATAATTATGATGATGATAATAACACTAATAATAATAATAATAATAATAATAATAATAATAATAATAATAATAATAATAATAATAATAATAATAATAATAATAATAATAAGAAGAAGAAGAAGAAGAAGAAGAAGAGAAGCGGTAACAACGAGGAGGAACTCTGAGTCCTTCCTCAGTAAACCTGAGTACAGAGAGTACATGGAAGACCAGTACGCCTTTGTACTCTCTCTCCTCTGTATCAGAGAGTACATGGAAGACCAGGACACCTTTGTACTCTCTCTCCTCTGTATCCAGAGAGTACATGGAAGACCAGGACAACTTTGCACTCTCTCTCCTCTGTATCAGAGAGTACATGGAAGACCAGGACACCTTTGTACTCTCTCTCCTCTGTATCCAGAGAGTACATGGAAGACCAGGACACCTTTGTACTCTCTCTCCTCTGTATCAGAGAGTACATGGAAGACCAGGACACCTTTGTACTCTCTCTCCTCTGTATCCAGAGAGTACATGGAAGACCAGGACACCTTTGTACTCTCTCTCCTCTGCATCAGAGTACATGGAACACCAGGACGCCTTTGTACTCTCTCTCCTCTGTATCAGAGAGTACATGGAAGACCAGGACAACTTTGTACTCTCTCTCCTCTGTATCAGAGAGTACATGGAAGACCAGGACACCTTTGTACTCTCTCTCCTCTGTATCAGAGTACATGGAACACCAGGACACCTTTGTACTCTCTCTCCTCTGTATCCAGAGAGTACATGGAAGACCAGGACAACTTTGCACTCTCTCTCCTCTGTATCAGAGAGTACATGGAAGACAAGGACACCTTTGTACTCTCTCTCCTCTGTATCAGATGTGTGTGTGTGTGTGGGGAGTGTGTAAAGTGTGTGGTGTGTTTTTGTGTGTTTGTGTGTGTGTGTGTGTGTGTGTGTGTGTGTGT
>NC_091357.1:19586051-19598551 GCF_038502225.1 Cherax quadricarinatus
CCTCCCCACATCCCTTCCCCCCCCCTCCCCCCGGGTTTCCCAACCATTTTCATTTCCCCATTAAGTAATTTATCACTGTCTGTCTATTTCCTTTTTTTCCCTTTTTCCCGCCTTTTCCCTTTTTTCCCTTTTCCTTTCTCTCTCTTCCTTTCTTTTCCCTTCCTTCCCCCCCGGGAGAGGAAGAGGAAAGAAGAGAGAGGGGGAGAGGAAAGAAGAGAGAGGGGGAGAGGAAAGAAGAGAGAGGGGGAGAGGAATGAAGAGAGGGGGGAGAGGTAAGAGGGGAGAATAAATGAGAGAGAGGTAAAGATCTTTGTGGGAACAGAGGCGACACAGTAGAGGATGTTACTAATGAGCAGCTGGCTGGAGACATGTCCCCAGGAGCAGGCAGGGGGGCAGGAGCAGGCAGGGGGGGGCGGAGAAAAGGGGGGAGGCAGGAGGGGGCAGGGAGGCAGGGGGGAGCAGGCGGGGAGAAGCGGGGAGCAGGCAGGGGGGAGGCAGGGAATAGGAGCAGGCAGGAGAAGCAGGAAGCAGGCGGGGAGGGTGGGGGCCCGGGGAGCGGGCGGGGAAGGGGGAACATGCAGGAGAGCAGGAGCAGGCAGGGGAGGCAGGGGGGAGGAGAGGCAGGACATGGGGGACGGGCAGGAGGCAGGGGGAAAGGCAGGGCGGGGAGCAGGCGGGGAAACAGCGGGAAAGGGGGCAGGAGAAAGGGGGGAAGGGCAGGAGGAGGACAAAAAGGGAAAGGGGCAGAAAGGGGGGACAGACAGGACGGGAAGGAGCAGGCAGGAACATGCGGGGAGAAGGGAACGGGCAGGAGAGGCGGGAAAACGGGGCAGGGAAGGGCAGGGCATTTATGAGGGAACGGGCGGGAGCAGGCGGGGAGGGGGGGAAGGGGGAATTAAGGGGGAAAACACGCAGGGGGCGGGGAGCAGGCAAGAGGGGCAGGAAGGGCAGGAGAGGCAGGGGATAAAAGGGAGGGGAAGGACAGGCGGGAAAAGGGGGCAGGAATAGGGGGTTAAAAAGGAATAAAAGGGACGGGGGCAGGAACAGGCAGGAGGAAGGGCCGGGGCAGGAATAAGAGGAGGCAGGAAAAAGGCGGGGGAGAAAGGGAAAAGGGGGAAAGGGACAGGCGGGAAACAAAAACAGGGAGAGGCGGGGGGACAAAAGGGGGCATAAAAAGCGGGGAAAAAGGGGGGAAAGGGACAGGCAGGAAAAAAATTGCAGGGGGGGGCGGGGATAAAGGCAGGAGAAAAGGGACGGGCAGGAAGGCAGGAGAAAGGCGGGAAAGGGGCAGGGATATAAAGTGAAAACAAAAAAAAGGGGGAGGGGACACGGGGACAGGCGGGGAACACAGGAAAAGGGACAGGCAGGAAAGCGGGAAAGGCAGGGGCGGGCAGGGGGAGAGGCAGGAAAGGAGCAGGCGGGATCGGGACGGGAAAGGAGAGGCGGGAAAAAGGGGGAAAGGCAGGCAGGCAAAGGGGGATAAAAGCGGATATACAGGAACATTATGAGGAATCAGGAGAGCAGGGAGGCGGGGAAAGGCGGGAAAAGGGGCGGGGAAAAGCGGGGAGGAGGGCGGGAAGGCAGGAAGGCAGGAGAGGCAGGAACAAAAGGTTTAGGAAAAGCAGGAAAAACAGGAGCGGGCAGGAGGGGGGGCGGGAAAACAAGGAAGGGGGGAGGCAGGAGGCAAAGGGGAAGAGGGGGCAAAAGGGGCGGGGAGGGGCAGGGGGGAAAGCAGGAAGGGGAAACGGGACGGGCAGAAAGAGGTAACGGGGAAGGAGCCAGGAGCAGGCGGGAGAGGGGGGACAGGGGGGGAGAAGAGGAGAGGCAGGGAGGGGGGAGCAGGCGGGGAGCAGGCAGGGGGGGCGGGGAGAGGCGGGAGAAGGCAGGAGCAGGCAGGGGGGAAGCGGGAAGCAGGCAGGAGGTGAAAGGCAGGAGCAGGCAGGAAAATTGGGCGGGGAAGAGAGGCAAAAAAGAAGGCAGGAGAGGAGGAGAGGCGGGGAAGGCGGGAAGGAGGGAGAAGGGAGAGAGGCAGGACAGGCAGGGGAAGGAGGGGGGAAAAAAGGGAAAGAGGGAGGAGGGGAAAGGGGAGAAGAGGGGGAGGGGGAGGAAGGAAGGGGAAAAAGGGGGAAAAAGAGGAAAAAACCCCAAAATACAAAAAAAGGGAGAGGGCCAAGGAGGCCCCGGGAGGCAAACAAAACCCCCAACCAGGAACCAGGGGGGAAAGACCCGGGAAAAGGGGAGGGAAAAGGCGGGAGAAGGCCCAAGGAAAGAGGACCCCGGGCAGGAAAAAAAAAAAAGGAGAAAAGGCAAAAGGAAGGAAAAAAAAGAAAGGGAAAAAAAAAGAAAAAAGGAAAAGCAAAAAAAAAGGTTAAAAAAAGAAAAAGGAAAAAAAAAGGAAACACCCCCAAAAAAAAGGAAAAGGGAAGAGGAAAGGGGAAAAGGCGGGAAAAGAAAGGCCCCGGAGAGGCGGGGAAAAGAGGGAGGGAGCAAAGCAGGGAAAAAAAGGGGGAGGTAGGAGAGGCAGGGACGGGAAGGGAAAAGGTAGGGAGCAGGAAAGGAGAGGCGGGAACAGGAGGCGGGAAAAAGGAGAGGCAGGGAAAAAACGGGAGAGGGGAAAAGAGAGGGGAGACAGGGGGGCAGAAAGGGTTTTAGCCAGGGGCAAAGCAGGGAGGGGGAGAGGCGGGGGAGCAGGCAGGGGAGGAAATGGAAAAGGGAGAAAAGGGAAAAGAGGGAAAAAAAACAGAGAAAGGAAGGGAAAGGTAGGAAAAAGAACGGGAGGAGGGGAGGAGAAAAACAAAGGGTGAGACACAGAAGAGGAAAGGGGGGCACAGAAACAACAAACATTACAAAAAAAGGCCGGGAAAAGAGGCAAAAAGGCCGGGAGGCACAAAACACCCAAAATCTCAAAGGGGCCCAAATCCCTTGGAAGACGGATGTGGGGAGGAACCGGGAAAAGGAGTTTCGGGAAAAGGAAATATTGGGGGGTTTAAGCGTAACACGGAAGGGCAGCAGAAGCACAACACAAAAACCCCACACAGAAGCCCCCGGGGGGGGGAACCCCCGGGAGACAGCAAACCCCACACAGAAAAACCCCAACAGCAAACCACGGAACACCAAAACGGAACCCCACACCAGGGGAACACAAACACGGAACAAAAGAAACCCAAGGCAAACACCCACAGCAACCCCAACAGCAAACACCAAACGCAAACCACACAGCAAACCCCACAACGAAAAACCCCAACAGCAAACCCCAACACGGAACCCCACACAGAACACCAACAGCAAACCACGGGGGGGGAAACAGAAACGCAAACCCCCACAGAAATTTAACACGAACCAGGGAGGCAAAAACCACAACAGCAAACCCCAACACGAACCCCAACAGCAAACCATTGGGGGGCCGCAAACCACAACGCAAAACCAAACGCAAAGAGGAAAGGGGAAAGGGGGGAAAAAATTTAAACAAAGGGATCAAAGACAGCAAAACCGGGAAGGGGCCACCAGGCCCGGGTGAGAGGCAGCAGAAGAACTGTGGGGAAAAGGGCAGAAGCACGTGAGGGGCAGAAGAAATCGGGGGAGCAGGGACGGAGGCAGCAGAAGACTGGGGAGAGGCAGCAGAAAACTGTGAGAGGCAGCAGAAGCCCAGAGGAAAGGGGAAAAACCGTGAGAAGCAGCAGAAGACTGGGGGGAGAGGCAGCGGGGGAAAGTACTGGGGGGAGAGGCGCAGAAGTACTGGGGGGAGAGGCAGCAAAAAGCAGGGGAGGGGGGAGCAGGGAAGGGGGAAAAACTGTGAGAGGCAGCAGAAGTACTGTGAGAGGCAGCAGAAGAACTGTGGGGAAGAAGCAATGTGAGGAAAAGCAGAAGACGGGGAGGGGCAGCAGAAGCAATGTGAGGGCAGCAGAAGTACTGGAGAGGAAAGGAAGTCCCTTGTGAAGGCACAGAAGAACTGTGAAAAGGAAAGAAGCATCAGAGGCGGGCAGGGAACCCTGTGAGGGCAGCAGAAGACGGGGTGAGAGGCAGAAAGTACTGGGGAGGGCAGCAGAAGTACTCGAAAAGGCAGAAGACTGTGAGGGCAGCAGGGCTAAATTGGGGGGGAGGGAAACAGAAGCACCGGAGAGGCAGAAGGAAACCAAAAGAGGGGCAGCAGAAGCACTGTGAGGGCAGAAGACTGGGGAGAGGCAGCAGAAGCCCCGTGAGAGGCAGCAGAACCCAACTGGGGGGAGAGGAAAGAAGCCCCGTGAGGGAAGCGGGAAGGGTACTGGGGAGGCAGAAAGAACTGTGGGGGGGGCAGCAGAAGACTGTGGGAGGGCAGAAAAACCGTGAGAGAAAGAAGAAATTGTGAGAGGCGGCAGAAGTACTGTGAGAGGCAGAAGAAGCACTGTGAGAGGCAGCAGAAGCACTGTGAGAGGCAGCAGAAAAACTGTGAGGGGCAGAAGTATCAGAGGGGCAGCAGAAGCCCCTTTTGGAAGCACGGGTGGGAGCAGAAAAACCCGTGGGGGGCAGCGGGAAGCCCCGTGAGAGGCAGAAAGCACGGTAAGGCAGCAGAAGACTGGGTGAGGGCAGCAGAAGAAACCGGGAGGCAGCAGAAGCCCCGGGGAGGCAGCAGAAGCACTGTGGGGAGGCAGAAAGCCCCGGAGAGGCAGCAGAAGCACTGGGGAGAGGCAGCAAACCGGGAGAGGCAGCAAAAGGGAACCGGAGAGGGCAGAAGACTGGGGAGAGGCAGCAGAAGCACTGTGAGAGGCAGCAGAAGTACTGTGAGAGGCAGCAGAAGTACTGTGAGAGGCAGCAGAAGTACTGTGAGAGGCAGCAGAAGCACTGTGAGAGGCAGCAGAAGCACTGTGAGAGGCAGCAGAAGTACTGTGAGAGGCAGAGCCCCCGAAGGGCCAGCAAAACTCGGAGGGGGCAGCAGCCGGTGAGAGGAAAGCAGGAAGCAACCTGGGGAGAGGCGAAGGGCCCCCTTGAGAGGAAAGCAGAAGCCCGTGAGGCGCGAACCCAATCGGAGAGGCAGCAGAAGGAAAACTTTGTGAGGGGCACCCAGGAAGGGGCACCCGGAGAACCCGGGGGGAAAGACCGGAGGGGTTTTGGAAAGAAGAAATGGGGAGAGGAAGAAGACTGGGTGAGAAGGAAGAGAAAGATTTTGAGGGGGAGAGAAGGTCGGGAAAAGAAGAAGCACCGAGAGGCAAGCAGAAGCCCCTAAAAAGGAGGCAGCAGGAAGGGGCACTGTGAGAGGCAGCAGAAGAACTGTGAGTGGCAGCAGAAGCACTGTGAGAGGCAGAAAAAAACCGGAGAGGCAGCAGAAGACTGTGAAAAGGAAACAAAAAAGAAACCAAAAGAGGGGCACAGAAGTCTGTGAGGGGGTTTAAGGGGAAAAAAACCAGGAGAGGCAGCAGAATTTAGAGGGGGCAGAAGACTGTGAGAAGCAACAGAAGCACAATGAGAAGCAGCAGAAGTACTGTGAGAGGCAGCAGAAGCCCCTACGGGGTGAGAGGAAAGACTGCAGAGGGCAGAAGATTGGGGGAGAGGCAGCAGAAGCCTGGGGAGGCAGCAGAAGCCCGGGGAAAAGGCAAAAAAGAAAATGAAAAGGCAGCAGAAGCCCCGAGAGGCAGCAGAAGCACTGGGGAGAGGCAGCAGAAGGAGGAGGCAGCAGGACTGTGGGGAGCAGAAGCACTGTGAGGGCAGCAGAAGCCCCTGAGAGGCAGCAGAAGCCCCCGTGAGAGGCAGAAGCACTGGGGAGAGGCAGCAGAAGCCCCGTGAGGGAAGCAGAAGCAGGGAGAGGCAGCAGAAGCACTGTGGAGGCAGAAAGCACTGTGGAGAGGGCAGAAGCCGGAGGGGCAGCAGAAGCCCCGTGAGGGGGCAAAAGCACCGTGAGAGGCAGCAGAAATTGTGGGGGAGGCGGGGGCAGAAGACCGGAGAGGCAGCAAACCTGTGGAGGCAGAACACCGGGAGGCAGCAGAAGCACCTGAGGCACAGAAGAAATGTGAGGGCAGAAAGGGCACCGGTTGGAGGCAGGCAAAAAAAATTTGTGAGAGGCAGCAGAAGCACTGTGAGAGGCAGCAGAAGCACTGTGAGAGGCAGCAGAAGCACTGTGAGAGGCAGCAGAAGCACTGTGAGAGGCAGCAGAAGCACTGTGAGAGGCAGCAGAAGCACTGTGTGAATCACTAGCTGAAATATACAGTCAGTCAAAGGAGAGGTGACAGCTGCCGGAGATCTTAAAGACTGAGTTTTGTACTTATATTTAAGAATGGAGACAGACAGGAAGCGTTAAACTACAGACCAGTGTCACTGACACTCACATAGTGTGTAAGGTAATGGAGAAGACAATTGGAAGGACAGTAGTGGAGGACTTGGAAGATGATAAATAAGTCCAAGAAACCTGCTGAGACGAGAGAGAGAGAGAAAGAGAGAGAGAGAGAGAGAGAGAGAGAGAGAGAGAGAGAGAGAGAGAGAGAGAGACCGTGGACTTTATATATTTTCTTAAATACAAGAAGGCACTTGATTTTAAAACCTCCGCGGGGGGCCTTTTTTTCCCGGTTATACAAATTTAAACCCGGGCCCGTAGTAACAGAGGAAAATATTACAGTGAATCAAAGAGTACTCGAGAGGGAGGAGGAGGCTAAAAAAAAGACTGTCTTTGAGAAGCTGTCAGAATGTGCAAATAACGCGGGTAAGCAAGGATCAGGCTGGGGGACCAGGGGCTGTTTCTAACGGGGAGTGACGTATCGAAGAGATAACGCCACGTCTCCCGTTCAGGGTAATGAATGTTAATGAGGGGGAATAATTGATGTTTAAAAGACTAAAAAAGGGTCCCGGACAAACCGGGGGAGTGATAAGTAGCTACTGGACCTGTAGTATAGTCTCTGGGGACAGAGGTTGCCGTCTTCATTCAGAGAGTAAGATCTAGGGGTTACCATAGTGCCCAGTATATCACCCGGGGGACATCCAAATTTAAAAACGCAGTCAATGCTCGTCTGGGAACCCCCGAGTTAACAAAGTTTTTTTCCCCGGCACTTTTTACAACATATGTCAGGACCACTTGGGGATCAGCAATTGGAAACCCAAACCACAAAAACTGGGGAAAAAACAAGTTTTAAAAAAAATTAGGGCTGAGTTAAGATATATGAACTGGGAAAATAACCAAACTGACCCCACATTTGAAGACAGAAAACCATTAAAAAAGGGTAACAACATACAAAAAAACTTACAAGATTACGTGAGATAGGGGCAGGCTGTTTGGGGAGGGGGAAAAAAATACTTAGGAGCACAAAATGGAAATTAAACCACAGATGGGGTCAAAGGGGAAAAATTTGGAAATATTTGCCCGCCTCAGCGGGGCGAAGGGAAAAGACACGGACGAAGAAGAGGGGGCCCCCTGAAAAATTTCTGGCCAAAACATAGCTTTAAGAATAGTTACGATAGGACAAGAAAGGCTGGGAAGGAGTAAACCCGGTAAGCGGTAAGCTAAGAGTTAGGGCCAGGAGCAGTAACTCGACCCCTGCAACCACAAATAGACGAGCACACACACATCTCTCTCTCTCTCTCTCAGTAATTATTCTATCACCCTCTCCCTTTCTACCATCTTATATTCCCTCTTTTATCACACCTTGCCTTTGTTTCAACCTCCTCCTGTCTCTCCCTCTCCCTCTTTCTACCTATCATCTCATCCTTCTACCTCCCTCCTATTTTTCTACCTCCCGTAACCCTAAAAGGGAGACAAAAAAGGGGAGACAAGGAGAAAAAAAAAGGTGAGGCAAAGGGAAGAAAGGAAAAAAATAGAGGTGGAAGGAGGAAGGAGGAGGGGAAGGAGGGAGGAGGGAATGAGGAAAAGGGAGGGGAGGAGTAGGGAACGAGAGAGGGGAAGGAAGGAGGAGGGAAGGAGGGAGGAGGAGGGAAGGAAGGAGGGGGAAGGAGGAAGGAGGAGGAAGGAAGGAGGAGGGGAAGGGAAGAAGGGAGGAGGGAAGGGGAAGGAGGAGGAGGGAAGGAAGGAAGGAGGAGGGGAAGGGAAGGAAGGAGGGGAAGGAAGGAGGAGGGGAAGGAGGAGGGAAGGGAAGGAAGGGAGGAAGGGAAGGAAGGAGGAGGAAGGAAGGAAGGAGAGGGAAGGGAAGAAGAGAGGAAGGAAGAAGGAGAGGAAGGAAGGAAGGGAGGAAAAGGAGAGGAAGGGGAAGGAAGGAGGAGGAAGGAAGAAGGAGGAGGGAAGGAAGGAAGGAGGAGGAAGGAGAAGGAGGAGGAAGGGAAGAAGGAGGAGGGAAGGGGAAGGAAGGGAGGAGGGGAAGGAAGGGAGGAGGGGAAGGGGAAGGAAGGAGAGGGAAGGAAGGAAGGGAGTGAGGAAGGGGAAGAAGGAGGAGGAAGGAAGGAAGGAGAGGGAAGGAGAGGGGAAGGAAGGAAGGGGAGGGGAAGGAAGAAGGAGGAGGGAAGAGGGAAGGAAGGAGGAGGGAAGGGGGAGAAGGAGGAGGGAAGGGAAGAAGGAGGAGGGGAAGGGAAGGAGAGGGAGAAGGAAGGAAGGATGGAGGGAGAAGGAAGGAGGAGGAAGGAAAGGAGGAGGGAAGGAAGGGGAAGGAAGGAGGAGGAGGAAGGGAATGGAAGGAGGAGGAGGAATGAGGAAGGAAGGAGAGGAGGGAAGTGAAGAAGGAGGAGGGGAAGAATGAATGATGAGGGAAGGAAGGAGGAGGATGATGAAGGAATGAAGGAGAGGAAGGGAATGAAGAGGAGGAATGGAAGGAAGGAGAGGGAAGGAAGGAGGATGGGAAGGGGAATGGAAGGAGGATGGAGAAGGAAGGAAGAGGATGGAAGGGAAGGAAAGAGAGGAATGAAGGAAGAGGAAAGGAAGGAAGAAGGGAGGAGGGAAGGAAGGAAGGAGGAGGAAGGAAGGAAGAGGAGGAAGGTGGAAGGAGGAGGAAGGGAAGGAAGGAGGAGGGAGGAAGGAAGGAGGAGGGAAAGGAAGGAAGGAGGAGGGGAAGGAAGGTGAAGGAGAGGAATGGGAAGGAAGAGAGGAGGAAGGAATGAGATGGATGGAGGAAGGAAGAAGAGAGAGGAAGGAAGAAGGAGGAGGGAATGGAAGAAGAGGAGGAAGGGAATGGAAGGAGGAGGGGAAGGGGAAGGAAGGAGGAGGGAAGGGGGAAGGAAGGAGGAGGGAAGGGGGAAGGAAGGAGGAGGGAAGGGGGAAGGAAGGAGGAGGGAAAGGGGAAGGAAGGAGGAGGGAAGGGGGAAGGAAGGAGGAGGGAAGGGGGAAGGAAGGAGGAGGGAAGGGGGAAGGAAGGAGGGGAAGGGGAAGGAAGGGAGGAGGGGAAGGGGAAGGAAGGGAGGAGGGGAAGGAAGGAAGGGAAGGGGAAGGAAGGGAGGAGGGGAAGGGGAAGTAAATGTATTTTTGTTACAATTTCTTGTGACTTTTGTTGTCGATGTTTTTATTCTTTATGCTTTGTTGATTTTATGTAATTGTTTTTTGTTAACGTTTTTGTTGTTTTTTTTTTGTTATTGCTTTTATTATTTTTTTGGTTGAGGTTGTCAGTCCCTCCAGGGACTGACAACCTCAAACACTGGAAGAATACAAGTCAACCATATAATAGTGTGGGACTGACAACCTCAGACACTGGAAGAATACAAGTCAACCATATAATAGTGAGGGACTGACAACCTCAAACACTGGAAGAATACGAGCCAACCAAATAATAGTGTGGGACTGACAACCTCAAACACTGGAAGAATACGAGTCAACCAAATAATAGTGTGGGGCTGACAACCTCAAACACTGGAAGAATACGAGTCAACCAAATAATAGTGTGGGACTGACAACCTCAAACACTGGAATACAAGCCAACCAAATAATAGTGAGGGACTGACAACCTCAAACACTGGAATACAAGCCAACCAAATAATAGTGTGGGACTGACAACCTCAAACACTGGAAGAATACAAGTCAACCAAATAATAGTGTCTAGGTGATAATAATTACAGTTAATGTAACTTGAATAATTAAGGAGAAAAGTATAACTCAGTATATTTATATATCATAGTTATTCTGTACATATAATCACATGGTGATATGAGCACATTTGATAAGATACTGTACTATTGTTAATATGTACCGTCTGGTACGTTGCTATGAAGAGATGTACTCATAAGTACAAGAGTACTATTATGTAAGTGTGTAAGTGCAGCGGTGAACGGCAGTGAACCTTTACAAAAGGCATAAAACTCCCTTATTACTGAAATTGAGTTCAGCATTTTCAATTTTAGGACTACGACAGTGTATAGATGCCAGAACAAATGTTGGTCGAGAGTCAAACTCGGGACCAGAGATATAGAGTCTTCAGGACTACGACAGTGTGTAGATGCCAGAACAAATGTTGGTCGAGAGTCAAACTCGGGACCAGAGATAGTCAGACTCTGACAGGTAGATGCTAGAACAATGTGTAGATCAACGGGACCAGAGATAAGAGCCAGACAGACAGTGTGTGATGCAGAATCTCAGAGTCAAACTCGGGACCAGAGATATAGAGTCTTCAGGACTACGACAGTGTGTAGATGCCAGAACAAATGTTGGTCAGAGTCAAACTCGGGACCAGAGATATAGAGTCTTCAGGACTACGACAGTGTGTAGATGCCAGAACAAATGTTGGTCAGAGTCAAACTCGGGACCAGAGATATAGAGTCTTCAGGACTACGACAGTGTGTAGATGCTAGAACAAATGTTGGTCAGAGTCAAACTCGGGGCCAAAGATATAGAGTCTTCAGGACTATAACAGTGTGTAGATGCTAGAACAAATGTTGGTCAGAGTCAAACTCAGGACCAGAGATATAGAGTCTTCAGGACTATAACAGTGTGTAGATGCCAGAACAAATGTTGGTCAGAGTCAAACTCAGGACCAGAGATAAAGAATCTCCACGACACACAAACTCTGAAAACGTCAAATATCACTAAGTCTAAATAATGCTTGGTGAACAGAGTTGCACAGTTGCGAGATGTATGTCCCGTCTCTCTCTCTCTCTCTCTCTCTCTCTCTCTCTCTCTCTCTCTCTCTCTCTCTCTCTCTCTCTCTCTCTCTCTCTCTCTCTCTCTCTCTCCCCTCGCCAACTTCCTGGGTTTTCGCGGGAGGATGGTGCAAGATGTAGCCGATAGGACATCTCTAGTGGCCACACTGCGCGCCAAATTTAACGCTCAAACATGCACAAATTCTCCATCTCTCTCTCTCTACATCTCTCATCTTGCCTCAACGAATGAACCGCAAAAATAAATCAACTTACGCGCTAGAAATCGCGCAAAATCGCTTCTAAAAGCGAAGATTACCTTTACATAGTTTGTGTGAAAATAGCACGCTTTTTTCCTTCCCCCACACGCATCTCCAGAAATCCAATCCCACACAGAAAAAGGCCCCCCCCCAAAATATCAAGGCACGCTCACTCCCATCCCAGAAAAAAATACGTGTGTGTGTATTGAATGACTGTGTGCCGATATCCCGGAGGAACGTGTATACAAAGGCCAGACTGGCGTTTTTTTTTCATACACAATAACAGGAGAAGGACAGACACACGGGGGTCCTCTCCTCCTCCCCCAGAGACAGACAGACACACGGGGTCCTCTCCTCCTCCCCCAGAGACAGACAGACACACGGGGGTCCTCTCCTCCTCCCCCAGAGACAGACAGACACACGGGGGTCCTCTCCTCCTCCCCCAGAGACAGACAGACACACGGGGTCCTCTCCTCCTCCCCCAGAGACAGACAGACACACGGGGGTCCTCTCCTCCTCCCCCAGAGACAGACAGACACACGGGGGTCCTCTCCTCCCCCAGACAGACAGACACACGGGGTCCTTCCTCCTCCCCAAAGACAGACAGACACACGGGGGTCCCTCTCCTCCTCCCCAGAGACAGACAGACACACGGTCCTCTCCTCCCCCAGAGACAGACAGAACACGGGGTCCTCTCCTCCTCCCCAGAGACAGACAGACAACGGGGTCCTCTCCTCCTCCCCAGAGACAGACAAGACAACGGGGGTCCTCTCCTCCTCCCCCAGAGACAGACAGACACACGGGGGTCCTCTCCTCCTCCCCCAGAGACAGACAGACACACGGGGGTTTTAAGGGGGGACGTAAATAGCTTTGTCTCCCACACACTGAATGCTGTTATTTCAGCTACTGTTTCGTCTGTATGTATATATATATAGGTGTATATCTGTGTCATATTCTTTTTATATATATATATATATATATATATATATATATATATATATATATATATATATATATATATATATATATATATATATATATATATATATATATATATATATATATATATATATATATATTTATTACGTTACAAAAGTCTTGTCTTGACTGGTGGTACACAGGTGACATGACTCTCATATAGTAGATTATCAAGTCCATTAAGTGGACCATACAGACGTATTTATTGGTTTATGTATGGGTGTATATCCTTGTACAGCCGTGTGGTAGACACGACAGGGAGCCACGCCATCTTGATTACCTTCGAAGATAACGTGG
>NC_091357.1:19606051-19608551 GCF_038502225.1 Cherax quadricarinatus
CCAGTGTCTTGCTTGAGTGACTTGTGTTCCAAGTGACCTGGTGCACCAGTGTCTTGCTTGAGTGACTTGTGTTCCAAGTGACCTGGTGCACCAGTGTCTTGCTTGAGTGACTTGTGTTCCAAGTGACCTGGTGCTCCAGTGTCTTGCTTGAGTGACTTGTGTTCCAAGTGACCTGGTGCACCAGTGTCTTGCTTGAGTGACTTGAGTTCCAAGTGACCTGGTGCACCAGTGTCTTGCTTGAGTGACTTGTGTTCCAAGTGACCTGGTGCACCAGTGTCTTGCTTGAGTGACTTGTGTTCCAAGTGACCTGGTGCACCAGTGTCTTGCTTGAGTGACTTGTGTTCCAAGTGACCTGGTGCACCAGTGTCTTGCTTGAGTGACTTGTGTTCCAAGTGACCTGGTGCTCCAGTGTCTTGCTTGAGTGACTTGTGTTCCAAGTGACCTGGTGCACCAGTGTCTTGCTTGAGTGACTTGTGTTCCAAGTGACCTGGTGCACCAGTGTCTTGCTTGAGTGACTTGTGTTCCAAGTGACCTGGTGCACCAGTGTCTTGCTTGAGTGACTTGTGTTCCAAGTGACCTGGTGCACCAGTGTCTTGCTTGAGTGACTTGTGTTCCAAGTGACCTGGTGCACCAGTGTCTTGCTTGAGTGACTTGTGTTCCAAGTGACCTGGTGCACCAGTGTCTTGCTTGAGTGACTTGTGTTCCAAGTGACCTGGTGCTCCAGTGTCTTGCTTGAGTGACTTGTGTTCCAAGTGACCTGGTGCACCAGTGTCTTGCTTGAGTGACTTGAGTGCCAAGTGACCTGGTGCCAAGTGACCCAAGTGGTGCACCAGTGTCTAGCTTGAGTGACTTGTGTTCCAAGTGACCTGGTGCACCAGTGTCTTGCTTGAGTGACTTGTGTTCCAAGTGACCTGGTGCACCAGTGTCTTGCTTGAGTGACTTGTGTTCCAAGTGACCTGGTGCACCAGTGTCTTGCTTGAGTGACTTGTGTTCCAAGTGACCTGGTGCTCCAGTGTCTTGCTTGAGTGACTTGTGTTCCAAGTGACCTGGTGCACCAGTGTCTTGCTTGAGTGACTTGTGTTCCAAGTGACCTGGTGCACCAGTGTCTTGCTTGAGTGACTTGTGTTCCAAGTGACCTGGTGCTCCAGTGTCTTGCTTGAGTGACTTGTGTTCCAAGTGACCTGGTGCACCAGTGTCTTGCTTGAGTGACTTGTGTTCCAAGTGACCTGGTGCACCAGTGTCTTGCTTGAGTGACTTGTGTTCCAAGTGACCTGGTGCACCAGTGTCTTGCTTGAGTGACTTGTGTTCCAAGTGACCTGGTGCACCAGTGTCTTGCTTGAGTGACTTGTGTTCCAAGTGACCTGGTGCACCAGTGTCTTGCTTGAGTGACTTGTGTTCCAAGTGACCTGGTGCACCAGTGTCTTGCTTGAGTGACTTGTGTTCCAAGTGACCTGGTGCACCAGTGTCTTGCTTGAGTGACTTGTGTTCCAAGTGACCTGGTGCACCAGTGTCTTGCTTGAGTGACTTGTGTTCCAAGTGACCTGGTGCTCCAGTGTCTTGCTTGAGTGACTTGTGTTCCAAGTGACCTGGTGCACCAGTGTCTTGCTTGAGTGACTTGAGTTCCAAGTGACCTGGTGCACCAGTGTCTTGCTTGAGTGACTTGTGTTCCAAGTGACCTGGTGCACCAGTGTCTTGCTTGAGTGACTTGTGTTCCAAGTGACCTGGTGCTCCAGTGTCTTGCTTGAGTGACTTGTGTTCCAAGTGACCTGGTGCACCAGTGTCTTGCTTGAGTAACTTGTGTTCCAAGTGACCTGGTGCACCAGTGTCTTGCTTGAGTGACTTGTGTTCCAAGTGACCTGGTGCTCCAGTGTCTTGCTTGAGTGACTTGTGTTCCAAGTGACCTGGTGCACCAGTGTCTTGCTTGAGTGACTTGTGTTCCAAGTGACCTGGTGCTCCAGTGTCTTGCTTGAGTGACTTGTGTTCCAAGTGACCTGATGCACCAGTGTCTTGCTTGAGTGACTTGTGTTCCAAGTGACCTGGTGCACCAGTGTCTTGCTTGAGTGACTTGTGTTCCAAGTGACCTGGTGCACCAGTGTCTTGCTTGAGTGACTTGTGTTCCAAGTGACCTGGTGCTCCAGTGTCTTGCTTGAGTGACTTGTGTTCCAAGTGACCTGGTGCACCAGTGTCTTGCTTGAGTGACTTGTGTTCCAAGTGACCTGGTGCACCAGTGTCTTGCTTGAGTGACTTGTGTTCCAAGTGACCTGGTGCACCAGTGTCTTGCTTGAGTGACTTGTGTTCCAAGTGACCTGGTGCTCCAGTGTCTTGCTTGAGTGACTTGTGTTCCAAGTGACCTGGTGCTCCAGTGTCTTGCTTGAGTGACTTGTGTTCCAAGTGACCTGGTGCTCCAGTGTCTTGCTTGAGTGACTTGTGTTCCAAGTGACCTGGTGCTCCAGTGTCTTGATTGAGTGACTTGTGTTCCAAGTGACCTGGTGCACCAGTG
>NC_091357.1:19611051-19616051 GCF_038502225.1 Cherax quadricarinatus
CACCACCACCACCACTACCACCACTACCACAACCACCACCACCACCACTACCACCACCACTACCACAACCACCACCACCACCACTACTATCACCACTACCACCACCACTACCACCACCACTACCCCTACTACCACCACCACCACAACCACCACCACCACCACTACCACTACCACCACTACCACAACCACCACCACCACCACTACCACCACCACTACCACCACCACAGCCACCACCACCACTACCACTACCACCACAACCAACACCACCACCACCACCACCACTACCACCACCACAACCACCACTACCACTACCACCACTACCACAACCACCACTACCACTATTTCCGTCTCCACACTTTACAGCCTCAGCGGGAGCCAAACTTGTTGAAAATATTCTTATCAACTACTCAGTAAAACACCTTCAAGATGGAGACACTTTAAAACCTCTGCTTTAGTCTCCCCTCAAACTTTTATTCTTTACCTCCTCTTCCCTTTTTTCTATTTCTTTCCTGTTTTCTTT
This sequence comes from Cherax quadricarinatus, assembly GCF_038502225.1. Classification (NCBI taxonomy): domain Eukaryota; kingdom Metazoa; phylum Arthropoda; class Malacostraca; order Decapoda; family Parastacidae; genus Cherax; species Cherax quadricarinatus. The sequence goes on from NC_091357.1 coordinate 19,611,572, forward strand.
TCTTTATTTCTTCCCTCTTGCTCTTTACTTCTTCTTTCATTCTTTGCCTCTTCCTCTGTTTTACCTCTTACTCTTTTACCGTTTATATCTTCCCATTTTCTCTTTATTCTTCCCGTTTTCTTTTATCCCCATATTTTTCTTCCTGTTTTCTCTTACTACCTATTTATTCTTTTATTTTCTTCCCGTTGTCTCTTACTGGTTACTTCTTCCCTTTTCTCCTTATTTATTCCGCTTTTCTTTTAGTCATTCGTTTCCTTCTTGAAAAACACAGAGTATACATACACAGTACACATGTACGTATACATATATATATATATTGTATATGCATACAGTAGCGTGCATATTAATTAGGACAGTAATTAAATAAGATATTTATTTGTAAAATTAATATTTGTAAAAGACGGTAATGATATGACAGATAATTGATTTAATGAGAGATATAACTACAATTTCCTTTTATAATCACTGCTACACACGGGGGCGTTGACCCCTGAAATCCTCTCCAGGTAAACACTGCGGCATAGAATCGACCAGTGTTGAACACATTTCTTCAAGTTCTTGGTGGTGGCACCAGGTCCTAATAACAGCAGCAGTTAGCTTCTCCACAGTTGAACAGCCCTGTGGCACGATCCTAGGTTTGGTTATTGTCCATAGATTCTCAACTGGGTTGAGGTCAGGAGAGTTTCCAGGTCAGTTTTGAACGCTTAGCCCCATTATCCTGGAAAAATGTCAGCATTTTTCTGGAAGTGTTGCATGGAGTAAGATCCTGCTGGAAAATGTCTTCTCCATCAGGAAAGTCTCTGTCCACAATGGGAAGCAAATGAGTTGCCAGGATTGTCTTTGTGTTTGTTACTGTTCATCGTTCCCTCAACAATAACAAGCCGTCCAGAGTCTTTACCAGTAAAACTACACCAAAACACCTTAGTGGGTGTTAGGGCTCTTGTTAAATGTGTTCATTACGAAGATGTTCACCATTGTTCACTCTCACTACCACTGATCTGTACCCATGTACTTCACTATCACTGATCTGTACCCATGTACTTCACTATCACTGATCTGTACCCATGTACTTCACTATCACTGATCTGTACCCATGTACTTCACTACCACTGATCTGTACCCATGTACTTCACTACCACTGATCTGTACCCATGTACTTCACTACCACTGATCTGTACCCATGTACTTCACTACCACTGATCTGTACCCATGTACTTCACTACCACTGATCTGTACCCATGTACTTCACTACCACTGATCTGTACCCATGTACTTCACTACCACTGATCTGTACCCATGTACTTCACTACCACTGATCTGTACCCATGTACTTCACTACCACTGATCTGTACCCATGTACTTCACTACCACTGATCTGTACCCATGTACTTCACTACCACTGATCTGTACCCATGTACTTCACTACCACTGATCTGTACCCATGTACTTCACTACCACTGATCTATACCCATGTACTTCACTACCACTGGTGTGTAGCCATGTACTTCACTACTACTGGTGTGAAGCCATGTACTTCACTGCCACTGATCTGCACCTATGTACTTCACAACCACTGATCTGTACCCATGTACTTCACTACCACTGGTGTGTAGCCATGTACTTCACTACCACTGATCTGTACCCATGTACTTCACTACCACTGATCTGTACCTATGTACTTCACTACCACTGATCTGTACCCATGTACTTCACTACCACTGATCTGTACCCATGTACCTGGTCACTACCACTGATCTGTACCCCCGTACCTCACTACCAGGTGATCTGTGCCCATGTACTTCACTACCACTGATCTGTACCCATGTACTTCACTACCACTGATCTGTACCCATGTACTTCACTACCACTGATCTGTACCCATGTACTTCACTACCACTGATCTGTACCCATGTACTTCACTACCACTGATCTGTACCCATGTACTTCACTACCACTGATCTGTACCCATGTACTTCACTACCACTGATCTGTACCCATGTACTTCACTTCCACTGATCTGTACCCATGTACTTCACTACCACTGATCTGTACCCATGTATTTCACTACCACTGATCTGTACCCATGTACTTCACTACCACTGATCTGTACCCATGTACCTTCACTACCACTGATCTGTACCCATGTACTTCACTACCACTGATCTGTACCCATGTACCTCACTACCACTGATCTGTACCCATGTACTTCACTACCACTGATCTGTACCCATGTACTTCACTACCACTGATCTGTACCCATGTACTTCACTACCACTGATCTGTACCCATGTACTTCACTACCACTGATCTGTACCCATGTACCTCACTACCACTGATCTGTACCCATGTACTTCACTACCACTGATCTGTACCCATGTACTTCACTACCACTGATCTGTACCCATGTACTTCACTACCACTGATCTGTACCCATGTACTTCACTACCACTGATCTGTACCCATGTACTTCACTACCACTGATCTGTACCCATGTACTTCACTACCACTGATCTGTCCCTTATGATCGAGTGCCCAACACAGCCGTTTTTCCTTTATAGCAGCAGTCAATAATTGTTTCTTTACTGACTGACTTTCTGCCAGTTCTGTCAGCTTCAAGTAGACAAATCTCTCAGTAGATATTGACTGGTTTTCTTGGGATCCTTCACACTATTTCTTATGATAACCTTGTCATCGTGAAGTGTTGTCTTGTGTTTTCTTCGACATGTTCCTGGAGGCAGCGCTACACAATCACCAGTGTCGTCAACTATCTTCAGAATCCCACCAACAGTTGACTTTTCTAGGCTCAAATTTTCGGCAATCTGTCTGATACTCAAATCGTCATGTTTTTTAAGAGTTATAATACTTGCACACTTCCTAGGTGTAACATCCATCATGAATTGCAACAGTAATCATGAACTGAAGGGGAGAATTTGGTGAGACAACATTCACTCACTGAGCATGCTTGCAGGAATAGCCTTACAGAACAACAGCTGTTGTAGCACTGACGAGAGTCGCTGGGTAACACCATAGTTGGATGATTGCCAGAAGTCAGTAGCAAACTCTTATGGAAAGAAAAGAACCTAAACTACATTAATTAAGTCAGAGGCTGAAATATGTTACGGGATAATCACAAAATTTACTCTTGTCTCAGTAATATATATATATATATATATATATATATATATATATATATATATATATATATATATATATATATATATATATATATATGACTAAGGTGTGGCTGCTATATTCTATACGTCTTCCTTCTTAAAACTCATTACAACGACAATTAATTACAAAAGTCATTAACGACGACCGACATTAAACCACCTCGTTCATCAACCAACATTTTTTAAGACGGGTGAGTTTAAGAGAGGGGGGGGGGGGAGCGCCTGGCGTGAAAGTTTCGGGGGAGGGGGTGAGTGGGGGAAGGGGAAGGGGGAGAGGGATGGGGGTGTCAGGTTTAATGGATTTTGATCACACTTGGTCAGAGATAAGGAAGAAAAAAGATGGCCGACATTATTACCTCAAGTTTCATCCCGATCTCCCAAAAACTTCCTACATTAATTTTTTTACCTTGATGTATTTTTTTAGGGGGGGGGGAGGTTTGATGAGGGGGAGGGGGTATGATGAAGGGGGGGGGTGTGATGATGAGGGGGGGGGGGTGTGATGAGGGGGAGGGGGTGTGATGAAGGGGAGGGGGTGGTGTGATGAGAGGGAGGGGGTGTCATGAGAGGGAGGGTGATGAGGGGGAGGGGGTGTGATGAAGGGGAGGGGGTGGTGTGATGAGAGGGAGGGGGTGTCATGAGGGGGAGGGGAGGTGTGATGAGGGGGAGGGGGTGTGATGAAGGGGAGGGGGGTGGTGTGATGAGAGGGAGGGGGTGTGATGAGAGGGAGGGGATGAGGGGGAGGGGGGTGTGATGAAGGGGAGGGGGGTGGTGTGATGAGAGGGAGGGGGTGTCATGAGGGGGAGGGGAGGTGTGATGAGGGGGAAGGGGTGTGATGAAGGGGAGGGGGTGGTGTGATGAGAGGGGGTGGTGTGAGGGGGTGTCATGAGGGGGAGGGGAGGTGTGATGAGGGGGAGGGGGTGTGATGAAGGGGAGGGGGTGGTGTGATGAGAGGGAGGGGGTGTCATGAGGGGGAGGGGGAGGTGTGATGAGGGGGAGGGGGGTGTCATGAGGGGGAGGGGAGGTGTGATGAGAGGGAGGGGTGTGTGATGAGGGGAAGAGGGGAGGTGTGATGAGGGGGAGGGGGAGGTGAGATGAGGGGGAGGGGGAGGGGGAGGTGTGATGAGGGAGAGGGGGGTGTGATGAGGGGGAGGGGAGGTGTTATGAGGGGGAGGGGGTGATGAGGGGGAGGGGAGAGCCCGGGTGACAGAGGCGGGGAAATTGATTTTTTTTAAATATTGAGGGAGTGTGTGTGTGTGTGTGTGTGTGTGTGTGTGTGTGTGTGTGTGTGTGTGTGTGTGTGTGTGTGT
>NC_091357.1:19618551-19621051 GCF_038502225.1 Cherax quadricarinatus
GCAGGTCCCACTGTGATCCCGCCTCCTCCTGCTACTTACACTAGTGGCAGGTCCCACTGTGATCCCGCCTCCTCCTGCTACTTACACTAGTGGCAGGTCCCACTGTGATCCCGCCTCCTCCTGCTACTTACACTAGTGGCAGGTCCCACTGTGATCCCGCCTCCTCCTGCTACTTACACTAGTGGCAGGTCCCACTGTGATCCCGCCTCCTCCTGCTACTTACACTAGTGGCAGGTCCCACTGTGATCCCGCCTCCTCCTGCTACTTACACTAGTGGCAGGTCCCACTGTGATCCCGCCTCCTCCTGCTACTTACACTAGTGGCAGGTCCCACTGTGATCCCGCCTCCTCCTGCTACTTACACTAGTGGCAGGTCCCACTGTGATCCTGCCTCCTCCTGCTACTTACACTAGTGGCAGGTCCCACTGTGATCCCGCCTCCTCCTGCTACTTACACTAGTGGCAGGTCCCACTGTGATCCCGCCTCCTCCTGCTACTTACACTAGTGGCAGGTCCCACTGTGATCCCGCCTCCTCCTGCTACTTACACTAGTGGCAGGTCCCACTGTGATCCCGCCTCCTCCTGCTTCACCTCATCTCACCGCAGTATATAAGCCACCTCTCTGGCCCTGTGCTGCACTTCCTACAAGAGTGATGGACTGAACACATCGATTCCAGGTTGAGGGACTGATTACCTCAAACTTCTCCTCTCCTTACACATTTCTACTTTGTATTGGACTGATGAAGCCACTGTGTGGCGAAACGTTTCTTCAATAAAGATTCCCATGTGTTGGTAGCTTCCGTGTACGTTGGTAGCTTCCGTGTACGTTGGTAGCTTCCGTGTACGTTGGCAGGTGTTATATTTACTTGGTATATATATCCACACAGAGTATGAAGATGAAGAAATATAAGCAGGTTCAGGCGAGGCAGGACCGGGAGCTTGATTCCATCACACACACACACACACACACACACACACCACGTTCTTTCTCCTTCCTCTCCCCAATCACTGCCCTCCCCTCCTCTCTCCCCCTCCCACTACTCCCCACTATACATCAAGTGGGATAATTTAACATTTGGTGTTTTTATGCCCACTGAAGATTGAAATTACTCTCTGAAGAAGCTCCAGACCTTGTTTGTTGTGTGTGTGTGTGTGTGTGTGTGTGTGTGTGTGTGTGTGTGTGTGTGTGTGTGTGTGTGTATGTTTGTGTATGATAATTAATATGACAGCGAGTCTATAGACCTCTTAATAAGAATATAATAATAATAATAATAATAATAATAATAATAATAATAATAATAATAACAATATTCACGTTATAATGATCATATTAATGGGAAAATCCGACCTGAACAAAAAAATAATACAAAATACAGCATACACACCAGTGACCCTACTGTATAAATACATAACATATACATACTACCAGTGTATATGTATATACACACAATACAGCGAGTTACGAGTGGTAGTGGATGGCCCTGCCATCTAGTGGCCACCTCTCGCGGTAAAGCAATGGATAGTTGCCCCTGCCGCCAGTAGATGGCAGGGATATACGCTCTCACTGCTGCTTGTTTCCCCGGCGCTCAATAGATGGCGTGGCACTTGTTTTTCTCACACAGCCTCGTCTTCAAAGTGCCAGAAAATGGTGGTATTCTCACCCCGTTTTTTTACAACTTGCTTTATGGATTTACAGGTTATTTACGGGGGTAAACGATGGCCATTGTAAATTGTTTCTCACTGTAAATGGGAGGAAACGGGGTGGTGGTGGTACCTGATGTTTCGCTCTGAGGTGAAGAGCTTCGTCAGGAAAATTATCTTTAATAGAAATAGGTCAGACTGCTTAACTTAGCGTGGCTAGACAAGTACATGTGCACATAACACCTGTGTGTACATAACACTTGCGTGCACATAACACCTGTGTGTACATAACACTTGCGTTCACATAACACCTGTGTGTACATAACACTTGCGTGCACATAACACCTGTGTGTACATAACACTTGCGTTCACATAACATCTGTGTGTACATAACACTTGCGTGCACATAACACCTGTGTGTACATAACACTTGCGTGCACATAACACTTGCGTGCACATAACACCTGTGTGTACACATTCTCAGTCCCAACTGAATATCTATTATTTCACTCTTTATCTATCGTTCATAAAAGTTAGATGGAACCACTGGAAGAATCACTGGAATGACCACTGGAACGATTACTGGAAGAATTACTGGAACGATCACTGGAAGAATCACTGGGACGACCACTGGAAGAATCACTGGAATGATCACTGGAAGAACCCCAATAACGACTGCAGAAGAACCACTGTTCGAACGATCACTGGAAGAACCCCTATAACGACAACTGGAAGAACCCCTGTAACGACTACTGCAAGAACCCCTATAACGACTACAGAACCACTGGAACGACCACTGGAAGAACCCCTATAACGACAACTGGAAGAACCCCTGTAACGACTACTGCAAGAACCCCTATA
>NC_091357.1:19626051-19633551 GCF_038502225.1 Cherax quadricarinatus
TCTCTCTCTCTCTCTCTCTCTCTCTCTCTCTCTCTCTCTCTCTCTCTCTCTCTCTCTCTCTCTCTCTCTCTCTCTCTCCCTCCCACATTAAGTACAAGTACCACATCCCTCTTATTCCCCTGAGGGTCTTTAACCCTTAACAAAGACCTTAATTTACCTTAAACACCCTGGCACCCTCCTTCTCACTTTTAAGACTCCCCTTTCTTCCTCTCTCCCTCCCCCTTTCTTCCTCTCTCCCTCCCCCTTTCTTCCTCTCTCCCTCCCCCTTTCTTCCTCTCTCCCTCCCCCTTTCTTCCTCTCTCCCTCCCCCTTTCTTCCTCTCTCCCTCCCCCTTTCTTCCTCTCTCCCTCCCCCTTTCTTCCTCTCTCCCTCCACCTTTCTTCCTCTCTCCCTCCCCCTTTCTTCCTCTCTACCTCCCCCTTTCTTCCTCTCTCCCTCCCCCTTTCTTCCTCTCTCCCTCCCCCTTTCTTCCTCTCTCCCTCCCCCTTTCTTCCTCTCGCCCTCCCCCTTTCTTCCTCTCTCCCTCCCCCTTTCTTCCTCTCTCCCTCCCCCTTTCTTCCTCTCTCCCTCCCCCTTTCTTCCTCTCTCCCTCCCCCTTTCTTCCTCTCTCCCTCCCCCTTTCTTCCTCTCTCCCTCCCCCTTTCTTCCTCTCTCCCTCCCCTTTCTTCTTCTTCTTCTCTTATTTCTTCCTTCTCCTCCTCAGCCTCTTTCTTCATCTTTCATTGTCTCTCTTATCCTCCTCTTTCCTTCTTTTATCGACTGCTTTATTTTCAAGGCTTTATTTCCTTCTTTTCATTCTTCTCTTCCTTATCTCCCATCCTCTCTATCTTCTTTATCTCCCATCGTCTCTATCTTCTTTATCTCCCATCGTCTCTATCTTCTTTATCTCCCATCCTCTCTATCTTCTTTATCTCCCATCGTCTCTATCTTCTTTATCTCCCATCCTCTCTATCTTCTTTATCTCCCATCCTCTCTATCTTCTTTATCTCCCATCGTCTCTATCTTCTTTATCTCCCATCCTCTCTATCTTCTTTATCTCCCATCGTCTCTATCTTCTTTATCTCCCATCCTCTCTATCTTCTTTATCTCCCATCGTCTCTATCTTCTTTATCTCCCATCCTCTCTATCTTCTTTATCTCCCATCCTCTCTATCTTCTTTATCTCCCATCGTCTCTATCTTCTTTATCTCCCATCCTCTCTATCTTCTTTATCTCCCATCGTCTCTATCTTCTTTATCTCCCATCCTCTCTATCTTCTTTATCTCCCATCGTCTCTATCTTCTTTATCTCCCAACCTCTCTATCTTCTTTATCTCCCATCGTCTCTATCTTCTTTATCTCCCATCCTCTCTATCTTCTTTATCTCCCATCCTCTCTATCTTCTTTATCTCCCATCGTCTCTATCTTCTTTATCTCCCATCCTCTCTATCTTCTTTATCTCCCATCCTCTCTATCTTCTTTATCTCCCATCCTCTCTATCTTCTTTATCTCCCATCCTCTCTATCTTCTTTATCTCCCATCGTCTCTATCTTCTTTATCTCCCATCCTCTCTATCTTCTTTATCTCCCATCCTCTCTATCTTCTTTATCTCCCATCGTCTCTATCTTCCTTATCTTCCATCGTCTCTATCTTCTTTATCTCCCATCGTCTCTATCTTCTTTATCTCCCATCGTCTCTATCTTCCTTATCTTCCATCGTCTCTATCTTCTTTATCTCCCATCCTCTCTATCTTCCTTATCTTCCATCGTCTCTATCTTCTTTATCTCCCATCGTCTCTATCTTCTTTATCTCCCATCGTCTCTATCTTCTTTATCTCCCATCGTCTCTATCTTCTTTATCTCCCATCCTCTCTATCTTCTTTATCTCCCATCCTCTCTATCTTCTTTATCTCCCATCGTCTCTATCTTCCCAATCTCCCATCCTCTCTATCTTCTTTATCTCCCATCCTCTCTATCTTCTTTATCTCCCAACCTCTCTATCTTCTTTATCTCCCATCCTCTCTATCTTCTTTATCTCCCATCGTCTCTATCTTCTTTATCTCCCATCGTCTCTATCTTCTTTATCTCCCATCCTCTCTATCTTCCTTATCTCCCATCCTCTCTATCTTCTTTATCTCCCATCGTCTCTATCTTCTTTATCTCCCATCCTCTCTATCTTCCTTATCTCCCATCCTCTCTATCTTCTTTATCTCCCATCCTCTCTATCTTCCTTATCTCCCATCCTCTCTATCTTCCTTATCTCCCATCCTCTTTATCTTCTTTATCTCCCATCCTCTCTGTCTTCCAATGTCGTCACATCACTCAGTCTTACAGTCTCCACACATCTCTCAGTCTTACAGTCTCCTCACATTACTCAGTCTTACAGTCTCCACACATCTCTCAGTCTTACAATCTCCACACATCACTCAGTCTTACAATCTCCACACATCACTCAGTCTTACAGTCTCCTCAAATCTCTCAGTCTTACAGTCTCCACACATCATTCAGTCTTACAGTCTCCATACATCACTCAGTCTTACAGTCTCCACACATCGCTCAATCTTACAGTCTCCACACATTGCTCAGTCTTACGGTCTCCACACATCGCTCAGTCTTACAGTCTCCACACATCGCTCAGTCTTACAGTCTCCACACATCGCTCAGTCTTACAGTCTCCACACATCGCTCAGTCTTACAGTCTCCACACACACCCATGTCCTAATTTACCAATCCCATCATCTCCCTATCTCCCAGTCTTCTAATCTCCCCAATTATCAATCTCCCCACCTACTCTCCCCCTCCCCTCCCCTCCCCTCCATCTCATCTTAATCTAAAGCCAAAAAAGAAAATGGGATGATCTGCCGTCAACAATTTCGCCCAGGGACGCCGCCAGCCCAAACTTTTCTTGTTATCGCCATAACTTGAGCGAATTTCGGCCGACTTCGGCCAAATTTGGTCGGAGGCATCGCCTCGGCAGTATCTGCGACGGGTATGAATTTCAGAGAATTCGGTCTATATTCAGCGTCGATTTTCGCACGTTTTTGTACAGGAAAAAAATTCCGCCATTTTTTTTAATCCTGCTGCCAACTACTATAGAGAACAGCGCTAAACCTGAGGGGGTAATAAAACCCAGTTTTTTGGGGCACCTAATGACATTAATGTAAATAATAATAAAAATAATATTTATTATAATTATATAATAATAATAATTATCAGTAATAATTATTATTACTATTCTTTCTCATTTTGGTCAATGTAAATTATATTCTTTCTTTATAATTATCATTATTCTTATTCTCATTCTTGTAATTATCATTATTATTATCATTCACACTACATTCTCTCTCTCTCTTTCTGTCTATTTGTTCCTCCACATCTTTTCTAGTTTCTTGTTTCTGCCTATTTTTCCCCTTTTCTATTTCCTTTCATTCCTCCCAATATATCTTCCACTTTCATTTCTCTCCCCTCTCCCTGTTCCCCCTCTTTCACTCTCTTCATTTTTCCATCTTTCTCGTTTACCCTGCTTTCTCTCTCTCTCTCTCTCTCTCTCTCTCTCTCGCTCTCTCTTTCTCACTGTCTCTCCCATTCCCCTCACCTATTCCACTGCCCCTGAGGGGAGTTTCATCCCGACAAGTCACTTACGAGGGGAGTGAGTTCTAAACAAAGTTGTGTGTGTTAGTGAGGCCTGGCTAACCCTTCCCCTCTCTCTCTCTCTCTCTGTCTCTCTCTCTCTCTCTCTTACACTGAGTATTGCAAGGTTAGATATAAAGTTCACTATCTCTGTCTGTTTGTCTGTCTGTTTCTCTCTCTGTCTCTCTCTCTCTCATCTACACTGAGTATTACAAGGTTAAATAAAAGGTTATTTCTGTCTGTCTCTGTCTGTCTCTCTTTCTCTCTCTCTCTCCCTTTATATATATATATATATATATATATATATATATATATATATATATATATATATATATATATATATATATATATATATATATATATATATATATATATATATATATATATATATATATATATATATATATATATATAGATGGGAAGTACAGTGTCTGCACTCTGAAGGAGGGGTGTTAATGTTGCAGTTTAAAAACTGTAGTGTAAAGCACCCTTCTGGCAAGACAGTGATGGAGTGAATGATGGTTACCTGGAGGTTATTCCGGGGATCAACGCCCCCGCTGCCCGCTCCATGACCAGGCCTCCCGATGGATCAGGGCCTGATCAACTAGGCTGTTACTGCTGGCCGCACGCAGTCCAACGTACGAGCCACAGCCCGGCTGATCCAGCACTGAGTTTAGGTATCTGTCCAGCTCTCTCTTGAAGGCAGCCAGGGGTCTTGAAGGCAGCCAGGGGCTTATTGGCAATTCCCCTAATGCTTGATGGGAGGCTGTTGAACAGTTTTGGGCCCCGGACACTTATGGTGTTTTCCCTTAGTGTACCAATGGCGCCCCTACTTTTTATTGGGGGCATTTTGCATCGCCTGCCCAGTCTTTTACTTTCGTAGGGAGTGATTCCTGTGTGCAGGTTAGGGACCAGTCCCTCCAGGATCTTCCAGGTGTAGATTATGATATATCTCTCTCGCCTCCGTTCCAGTGAGTACAAGTCAAGTGTTTCCAGGCGCTCCCAGTACTTGAGGTATTTGATAGAACTTATACGTGCAGTAAAGGATCTCTGTACACTCTCTACATCTGCAATTTCACCTGCTTTGAATGGAGATGTTAATGTACAGCAGTATTCCAGCCTAGAGAGAACAAGTGATTTGAAAAGGATCATCATTGGCTTGGCATCTCTCGTTTTGAACGTTCTCATTATCCATCCTATCATTTTCTTTGCACGTGCGATCGTGGCACTGTTGTGATCCTTGAAAGTGAGATCCTCAGACATGACTACTCCCAGGTCCCTTACATTATTTTTCCGCTCTATTGTATGATCAGAGTCAGTAGTATACTCTGTTCTAGTTATTATCTCCTCCAGTTTTCCATACCTGGAGTTTACCTGGAGAGAGTTTCGGGGGTCAACGCCTCCGCGGCCCGGTCTGTGACCAGGCCTCCTGGTGGATCAGCGCCTGATCAACCAGGCTGTTGCTGCTGGCTGCACGCAAACCAACGTACGAGCCACAGCCCGGCTGATCAGGAACTGACTTTAGGTGCTTGTCCAGTGCCAGCTTGAAGACTGCCAGGGGTCTGTTGGTAATCCCCCTTATGTGTGCTGGGAGGCAGTTGAACAGTCTCGGGCCCCTGACACTTATTGTATGGTCTCTTAACGTGCTAGTGACACCCCTGCTTTTCATTGGGGGGATGTTGCATCGTCTGCCAAGTCTTTTGCTTTCGTAGTGAGTGATTTTCGTGTGCAAGTTCGGTACTAGTCCCTCTAGGATTTTCCAGGTGTATATAATCATGTATCTCTCCCTCCTGCGGAGTAGTTGGAATTTGTCCTCATTGAACATCATATTGTTTACCGTTGCCCACTGGAAAACTTTGTTTATATCTTCTTGGAGGTTAACCGCGTCCTCAGCAGATGACAGCCTCATGCAGATCCTAGTATCATCCGCAAAGGATGATACGGTGCTGTGGTGTATATCTCTGTCTATGTCTGATATGAGGATAAGGAATAAGATGGGGGCGAGTACTGTGCCTTGTGGAACAGAGCTCTTCACTATGGCAGCCTCCGATTTAACTCTGTTGACCACTACTCTTTGTGTTCGATTTGTTAGGAAGTTGAAGATCCATCTCCCCACTTTCCCAGTTATTCCTTTAGCACGTATTTTATGGGCTATTACGCCATGATCGCATTTGTCAAATGCTTTTGCAAAGTCTGTGTATATTACATCTGCATTCTGATTTTCTTCCAGTGCATCCAAGGCCATGTCATAGTGATCCAGTAGTTGTGAGAGGCAGGAGCGACCTGCCCTGGTGAAAGTTTTTCTTTTTTGGGCCAACCTGCCTTGGTGGGAATCGGCCAGTGTGTTAATAAAAAAAATAATAAATAAATATATATATATATATATATATATATATATATATATATATATATATATATATATATATATATATATATATATATATATATATTTATATATATACAGCAAGTATATACTGTTAGTGTATATACACTGAGATATGTATAACTCTGTGTATACAACTGTGAGTTCACATTAATAATTATATTAGGTAATCAAGTATTCTTGACTGGTGGTAAAAAGGCGACAGCCAGCCTTAATGATGTGTATAATGTTAGTGCAGTAGTGATGTATAATGTTAGTGTAGTAATGATGTATAATGTTAGTAGAGTAGTGATGTATAATGTTAGTGCAGTAGTGATGTATAATGTTAGTGTAGTAGTGATGTATAATGTTAGTGTAGTAGTGATGTATAATGTTAGTGTAGTAGTGATGTATAATGTTAGTGTAGTAGTGATGTATAATGTTAGTGTAGTAGTGATGTATAATGTTAGTGTAGTAGTGATGTATAATGTTAGTGTAGTAGTGATGTATAATGTTAGTGTAGTAGTGATGTATAATGTTAGTGTAGTAGTGATGTATAATGTTAGTGTAGTAGTGATGTATAATGTTAGTGTAGTAGTGATGTATAATGTTAGTGTAGTAGTGATGTATAATGTTAGTGTAGTAGTGATGTATAATGTTAGTGTAGTAGTGATGTATAATGTCACAGTAATGGTAGTGGAGGGAAGGACGGGGGAAGAAGGTAACACTAGTAGTTATAATAATAGTAGTAATAATAGTAGCAGTAATAGTAGTGGTAACAGTAGTGGTAATAGTAGTGGTAATAGTAGTGATAATAGTAGCAGTAATAGTAGTGGTAACAGTAGTGGTAATAGTAGTGGTAATAGTAGTGATAATAGTAGCAGTAATAGTAGTGGTAACAGTAGTGGTAATAGTAGTAATAATAGTAGCAGTAATAGTAGTGGTAACAGTAGTGGTAATAGTAGTGGTAATAGTAGTGATAATAGTAGCAGTAATAGTAGTGGTAACAGTAGTGGTAATAGTAGTGATAATAGTAGTGATAATAGTAGCAGTAATAGTAGTAGTAATAGCAGTAACAGTAGTAGTAACAGTTGTGGTAATAGTAGCAGTAACAGTAGTAATGACAGTATTGGTAACAGTAGCAGTAACAGTAGAGGAAACAGTAGTGGTAATATTAGCAGCAACAGTAGCAGTAACAGTAGTGGTATAAGAAGTAGCAACAGTAGCAGTAACAGTAGTGGTAATAGTAGCAGTAACAGTAGTAGTAACAGTAGTGGTAACAGTAGTAGTAACAGTAGTGGTTATAGTAGCAGTAACAGTATTGGTAATAGTAGTAGTAACAGTAGTAGTAACAGTAGTGGTAACAGTAGTAGTAACAGTAGTGGTAATAGTAGCAGTAACAGTAGCAGTAACAGTAGTGGTAATAGTAGCAGCAACAGTAGCAGTAACAGTAGTGGTAATAGTAGCAACAACAGTAGCAGTAACAGTAGTGGTAATAGTAGCAGCAACAGCAGCAGTAACAGTAGTACTAA
>NC_091357.1:19641051-19658551 GCF_038502225.1 Cherax quadricarinatus
CAGGATGTTCCAGAGATTGCACATAGTAACAAGGGGACACAGTTGGAAGTTGAAGACGCAGATGAATCACAGGGGTGTTAGGAAGTATTTCTTCAGCCACAGAGTAGTCAGTAAGTGGAATAGTTTGGGAAGCGATGTAGTGGAGGCAGGATCCATACATAGCTTTAAGCAGAGGTATGATAAAGCTCACGGCTCAGGGAGAGTGACCTAGTAGCGATCAGTGAAGAGGCGGGGCCAGGAGCTCGGGCTCGAGCCCCGCAACCTCAACTAGGTGAGTACAACTAGGTGAGTACACACACACACACACACACATATATACACATATACACACACACACACATATATATATATATATATATATATATATATATATATATATATATATATATACAAAACAACCACTCTGAAAAAATAGAGAAATTCCAAGCGCTTTCGTGACTACTCACAGTACTCGCAGTATCAAGGAACATAGTTCCTTGATAATGTGAGTAGTCACGAATGCGCTTGGAATTTCTCTATTTTTTCAGAGTGGTTGTTTTGTATATATATATATATATATATATATATATATATATATATATATATATATATATATATATATATATATATATATATATATATATATATATATATATATATGTGTGTGTGTGTGTGTGTGTGGTTTTAGTCACAATTAGGAGACTAGGAGAGGCCATGTAGACTAGCATGGCAGTAATGGCAACATCTTGTGCAATAAAGCTTGCCATACTTGCAATACACCGCCTCCACATAACCCTCGTGTCTGCAACATTTGCATGAACACACAAAAGAACCAGGAAACAGCAGCGAGGAGCTCCCTCTGAGAAAATTCCCAGAAATGCTCGCTTTTCTTGGCATTTTTTCCTTCAAATCACGGAGAAGTTGTGCTCTCTCTCTCTCTCTCTCTCTCTCTCTCTCTCTCTCTCTCTCTCTCTCTCTCTCTCTCTCTCTTATAAAAATCGCTCAGCGTGGTCGTGGATCGTAGTTTAAGCGTCGTTATCGACTAGTCAATGTTTTATGGTCGACCATTGTCATTGTGGATGGCCCATTGTAAAATTCCTGCCGAGTCAGTAGTGCATTTAGGGTCCCACTGAGTATTGGAACACCCCTCACCCCCCGGGCCAGACGCGAACTCAACTACCCTATTTTAAACTCTTCTAAAAAAATAAACCATTTTTTTTTCTTTTTTTAATTTCGGTCACTGTCAAATTTTTTTCCGTTTGGTTTACGTCTTTTCGTTGGTATTTGTTATATTGGAAGCCGTCAGGGGCCTGGTAAAATATTGGAACGTGGATCCGCGGGGCGTGCTTTCCGCTGACCGATTTTAAAGACTTCTGAAAATTTTAATATTCTTATCTATGCCAACTTTTCGACACTGGAGTGGGGAGTATTGAAACACCTCCCTCGTGTTATGGAGTGGGGAGTATTGAAACACCTCCCTCGCGTTATGGAGTGGGGAGTATTGAAACACCCCCTCGTGTTATGGAGTGGGGAGTATTGGAACACCCCCTAGTGTTATGGAGTGGGGAGTATTGGAACACCCCCTTCGTGTTATGGAGTGGGGAGTATTGGAACACCCCCCTCGTGTTATGGAGGGGGGAGTATTGGAACACCCCCTCGCGTTATGGAGTGGGGAGTATTGAAACACCTCCCTCGCGTTATGGAGTGGGGAGTATTGAAACACCTCCCTCGTGTTATGGAGTGGAGAGTATTGGAACACCCCCTCGTTATGGAGTGGGGAGTATTGAAACACCTCCCTCGCGTTATGGAGTGGGGAGTATTGAAACACCTCCCTCGCGTTATGGAGTGGGGAGTATTGAAACACCTCCCTCGCGTTATGGAGTGGGGAGTATTGAAACACCTCCCTCGCGTTATGGAGTGGGGAGTATTGGAACACCCCCCTGGCGTTATGGAGTGGGGAGTATTGGAACACCCCCCTGGCGTTATGGAGTGGGGAGTATTGAAACACTCCCCTGGCGTTATGGAGTGGGGAGTATTGAACACCCCCCTGGCGTTATGGAGTGGGGAGTATTGAAACACCCCCCTGGCGTTATGGAGTGGGGAGTATTGGAACACCCCCTGGATTATGGAGTGGGAAGTATTGAAACACCCCCTCGCATTATGGAGTGGGGAGTATTGAAACACCCCCTCGTGTTATGGAGTGGGGAGTATTGAAACACCCCCCTCGCGTTATGGAGTGGGGAGTATTGAAACACCCCCCTCGCGTTATGGAGTGGGGAGTATTGGAACACTCCCCTGGTGTTATGGAGTGGGGAGTATTGGAACACCCCCTCGTGTTATAAAGTGGGGAGTATTGGAACACCCCCTCGCGTTATGGAGTGGGGAGTATTGGAACACCCCCCTCGTGTTATGGAGTGGGGAGTATTGGAACACCCCCCTCGTGTTATGGAGTGGGGAGTATTGGAACACCCCCTCGTGTTATGGAGTGGGGAGTATTGGAACACCCCCCTCGTGTTATGGAGTGGGGAGTATTGGAACACCCCCTCGCGTTATGGAGTGGGGAGTATTGGAACACCCCCCTCGTGTTATGGAGTGGGAGTATTGGAACACTCCCCTGGCGTTATGGAGTGGGGAGTATTGGAACACCCCCTGGCGTTATGGAGTGGGGAGTATTGGAACACCCCCTGGCGTTATGGAGTGGGGAGTATTGGAACACTCCCCTGGCGTTATGGAGTGGGGACTATTGGAACACCCCCTGGCGTTATGGAGTGGGGAGTATTGGAACACCCCCCTGGCGTTATGGAGTGGGAAGTATTGGAACACCCCCTCGCGTTATGGAGTGGGGAGTATTGGAACACCCCCCTGGAGTTATGGAGTGGGAAGTATTGGAACACCCCCTCGCGTTATGGAGTGGGGAGTATTGAAACACTCCCCTCGTGTTATGGAGTGGGTAGTACTGAAACACTCCCCTCGTGTTATGGAGTGGGGAGTATTGAAACACTCCCCTCGTGTTATGGAGTGGAGAGTATTGGAACACTCCCCTCGTGTTATGGAGTGTGGAGTATTGGAACACCCCCTCGTGTTATGGAGTGGGGAGTATTGGAACACCCCCTTCGTGTTATGGAGTGGGGAGTATTGGAACACCCCCCTCGTGTTATGGAGTGGGGAGTATTGGAACACCCCCCTCGTGTTATGGAGTGGGGAGTATTGGAACACCCCCTTCGTGTTATGGAGTGGGGAGTATTGGAACACCCCCCTCGTGTTATGGAGTGGGGAGTATTGGAACACCCCCTCGCGTTATGGAGTGGGGAGTATTGGAACACCCCCCTCGTGTTATGGAGTGGGGAGTATTGGAACACCCCCCTCGTGTTATGGAGTGGGGAGTATTGGAACACCCCCTAGTGTTATGGAGTGGGGAGTATTGGAACACCCCCGTCGTGTTATGGAGTGGGGAGTATTGGAACACCCCCCTCGTGTTATGGAGTGGGGAGTATTGGAACACCCCCTCGCGTTATGGAGTGGGGAGTATTGGAACACCCCCCTCGTGTTATGGAGTGGGGAGTATTGGAACACCCCCCTCGTGTTATGGAGTGGAGAGTATTGGAACACCCCCTCGTGTTATGGAGTGGGGAGTATTGAAACACCTCCCTCGCGTTATGGAGTGGGGAGTGCTGAAACACCTCCCTCGCATTATGGAGTGGGGAGTATTGAAACACCTCCCTCGCGTTATGGAGTGGGGAGTATTGAAACACCTCCCTCGCGTTATGGAGTGGGGAGTATTGGAACACCCCCCTGGCGTTATGGAGTGGGGAGTATTGGAACACCCCCCTGGCGTTATGGAGTGGGGAGTATTGGAACACTCCCCTGGCGTTATGGAGTGGGGAGTATTGGAACACCCCCCTGGCGTTATGGAGTGGGGAGTATTGGAACACCCCCCTGGCGTTATGGAGTGGGGAGTATTGGAACACCCCCCTGGAGTTATGGAGTGGGAAGTATTGGAACACCCCCTCGCGTTATGGAGTGGGGAGTATTGGAACACCCCCTTCGTGTTATGGAGTGGGGAGTATTGGAACACCCCCCTCGTGTTATGGAGTGGGGAGTATTGGAACACCCCCCTCGTGTTATGGAGTGGGGAGTATTGGAACACCCCCTTCGTGTTATGGAGTGGGGAGTATTGGAACACCCCCCTCGTGTTATGGAGTGGGGAGTATTGGAACACCCCCTCGCGTTATGGAGTGGGGAGTATTGGAACACCCCCCTCGTGTTATGGAGTGGGGAGTATTGGAACACCCCCCTCGTGTTATGGAGTGGGGAGTATTGGAACACCCCCTCGTGTTATGGAGTGGGGAGTATTGGAACACCCCCCTCGTGTTATGGAGTGGGGAGTATTGGAACACCCCCTCGCGTTATGGAGTGGGAGTATTGGAACACTCCCCTCGTGTTATGGAGTGGGGAGTATTGGAACACCCCCCTCGTGTTATGGAGTGGGGAGTATTGGAACACCCCCTCGTGTTATGGAGTGGGGAGTATTGGAACACCCCCCTCGTGTTATGGAGTGGGGAGTATTGGAACACCCCCCTCGTGTTATGGAGTGGGAGTATTGGAACACCCCCTCGTGTTATGGAGTGGGGAGTATTGGAACACCCCCTTCGTGTTATGGAGTGGGGAGTATTGGAACACCCCCTCGCGTTATGGAGTGGGGAGTATTGGAACACCCCCTCGTGTTATGGAGTGGGGAGTATTGGAACACCCCCTCGTGTTATGGAGTGGGGAGTATTGGAACACCCCCTCGTGTTATGGAGTGGGGAGTATTGAAACACCCCCTCGTGTTATGGAGTGGGGAGTATTGAAACACTCCCCTCGTGTTATGGAGTGGGGAGTATTGAAACACTCCCCTCGTGTTATGGAGTGGGGAGTATTGAAACACTCCCCTCGTGTTATGGAGTGGGGAGTATTGAAACACCCCCCTCGTGTTATGGAGTGGGGAGTATTGAAACCCTCGTGTTATGGAGTGGGGAGTATTGAAACTCCCCTCGTGTTATGGAGTGGGGAGCTCCCCCCCTCGTGTTATGGAGTGGGGAGTATTGGAAACACTCCCCTCGTGTTATGGAGTGGGGAGTATTGAAACAGTGGGTAGTATTGAAACACTCCCCTCGTGTCATGGAGTGGGGAGTATTGAAACACCCCCCTCGTGTTATGGAGTGGGTAGTATTGAAACACTCCCCTCGTGTTATGGAGTGGGTAGTATTGAAACACTCCCCTCGTGTTATGGAGTGGGGAGTATTGAAACACTCCCCTCGTGTTATGGAGTGGGTAGTACTGAAACACTCCCCTCGTGTTATGGAGTGGGGAGTATTGAAACACTCCCCTCGTGTTATGGAGTGGGGAGTATTGAAACACTCCCCTCGTGTTATGGAGTGGGGAGTATTGAAACACTCCCCTCGTGTTATGGAGTGGGGAGTATTGAAACACTCCCCTCGTGTTATGGAGTGGGGAGTATTGAAACACTCCCCTCGTGTTATGGAGTGGGGAGTATTGGAACACCCCCTCGTGTTATGGAGTGGGGAGTATTGGAACACTCCCCTCGTGTTACGGAGTGGGGAGTATTGGAACACCCCCTCGTGTTATGGAGTGGGGAGTATTGAAACACCCCCCTCGTGTTATGGAGTGGGGAGTATTGAAACACTCCCCTCGTGTTATGGAGTGGGGAGTATTGAAACACCCCCCTCGTGTTATGGAGTGGGGAGTATTGAAACACCCCCTCGTGTTGAGTGGGGAGTATTGAAACACTCCCCTCGTGTTATGGAGTGGGGAGTATTGGAACACTCCCCTCGTGTTATGGAGTGGGTAGTATTGAAACACCCCCTCGTGTTATGGAGTGGGGAGTATTGGAACGACCCCTGGAGGCGCACACTCCCCTCGTGTTATGGAGTGGGTAGTATTGGAACGACCCCTGGAGGCGCACACTCCCCTCGTGTTATGGAGTGGGTAGTATTGGAACGACCCCTCGTGTTATGGAGTGGGTAGTATTGGAACGACCCCTGGAGGCGCACACTCCCCCAGACATCAAAGTCTTGGTGGAGTGGGTAGTCTTGGAACGACCCCTCGTGTTATGGAGTGGGTAGTATTGGAACGACCCCTCGTGTTATGGAGTGGGTAGTATTGGAACGACCCCTCGTGTTATGGAGTGGGTACTATTGGAACGACCCCTCGTGTTATGGAGTGGGTAGTATTGGAACGACCCTGGAGGCGCACACTCCTCACCAGACATCAAAGTCTTGGTGGAGTGGGTAGTATTGGAACGACCCTGGAGGCGCACACTCCTCACCAGACATCAAAGTCTTGGTAAAAATTATGATCATTGTGCTGGTGGGTAAATCTGCGGAAATATTTTATATTTTACATTTTTTACGAGATTTTTATTATTCAGGTTCTTGCATTATACAATGATGTGTATGATGTATGGTCGCTGTATGATGTATGGTCATTGAAGATTCTTAGTCGTGCAAATATACATTATGGATGATTGGGTCACGCAAATAACGTTCAGAAAAGGTCTTACAAACTTTAATTAGCCTTAACAAAGTTATTTTTGACTTTAATTAGCCTTTAACAAGTTTCTTTTGAATCAAATTGGCCTTAAAAAGCCTTTCTGACTTAAATTAGCCTTAAAAATGTTCTTACCAACTTTAATTAGCCTTAAACAAGCCTTTAATTAACCTTAAAAAGTTCGTTTCGACCTAAATTAGCCTTAAAACATAAATTTTCTAAAACTTTTGGGATGAGGGGGGCACCGGTGGGCGGAACAGCCACAACAACAAAGATGGCGGCGGCTACTGGTGTTGTTCCCTCTCCTTCCCTCCCTCCTTCCTCTTCTACCCTCCCTCCCTCCTCTTCTACCCTCCCTCCCTCCTCTTCTACCCTCCCTCCCTCCTCTTCTACCCTCCCTCCCTCCTCTTCTACCCTCCCTCCCTCCTCTTCTACCCTCCCTCCCTCCTCTTCTACCCTGGGCATCACAATACTCTTCCGGCGGGCAAGAGAACGCAATTATCCAATGTAAAACCGTAATGAAAAGGCCGCTATTTAGAACCGTGGGCGCCCCGGTCTTTGTGCATGATGGAAACTGTAAATTTCCTTTGTTGTTCCGAGGACTTGGAGCTGAGAAGAGCCGGGGAGGGTAGAGGAGAGGGGAGGAGAGGAGGAGAGAAGGAGAGGAGGAGAGGAGAGTGTACTTAAGACAAAGTCATTCCTCTCTCCTTCATTCCCTCCCACATTCCTTAATCCTTTATTCCTTCCCACTTTCCTTCCCTCCCTCCTTCCTTCCCTCCCTCCTTCCTTCCCTCCCTCCTTCCTTCCTTCCCTCCACTCACAGTTGCCACACCAGTACTCACCGGATTTATAAGCTTTTATAAATATATATCATGAGGTTGGTCTCTCTCTCTCTCTCTCTCTCTCTCTCTCTCTCTCTCTCTCTCTCTCTCACTGCCACTCTCTCACTGCCACTCTCTCTTTCTCTCACTCTCACTCTCACTCTCTCACTGTCACTCTCTCTCTCTCTCTGTCTCTCACTCACTCTCTCATTCTCACTCTCACTCTCACACTCTCCAGGCTGTAATAGTGATGCACCAGAGCTGTAACACCTCTTAATATGACTCACGAAATCGTAATGACACGATTGCAAACAAACCATACCACGGATGGGGTTTGAACCCGCGGTAAGAGTCTCAAAACTCCAGACCGTCACGTTAGCCACTGGACCAGCTAGCCACAATGCAAGGTTTTACAGATTCGTCTGTAAAAACTTGCATTTGTGGTCACAGTGGTGCCTATGCTAACCTTCCTATGGTGTAGAAATATACCTAGTTGGACGAATCTTATTGTGGCTAGCTGGTCCAGTGGCTAACGCGACGGGCTGGAGTTTTGAGACTCTCTGACCGCGGGTTCAAACCCCATCCGTGGTATGGTTTACCTCTCAATAACTACAATTAGCTACGTTACGGATCCTAAGTAACAACACAACACCGATGTAACAACACACACACAATTAACTACGTTACGGATCCTAAGTAACAACACAACACCGATGTAACAACACTCACACAATTAACTACGTTACGGATCCTAAGTAACAACACAACACCGATGTAACAACACACACACAATTAACTACGTTACGGATCCTAAGTAACAACACAACACCGATGTAACAACACTCACACAATTAACTACGTTACGGATCCTAAGTAACAACACAACACCGATGTAACAACACACACACAATTAACTACGTTACGGATCCTAAGTAACAACACAACACCGATGTAACAACACACACCTACACACACTGTTTAAAATATGTTAAAGAACAACACAACACCGATGTGAAGGTGTTGGATACCACCACCGAGACTAGTTCAGTACATGACAGATGTTTCACCAGACTTATTATATTAACTAAGTCGACAACCGAACTGTTTATTTTTAGATTTACTGAAATATGTTAAAGATGTGAATGACAGGTGTTGTACCACCAGACTGTATGTTCAGTACATGACAGGTGTTGTACCACCAGACTGTATGTTCAGTACATGACAGGTGTTGTACCACCAGACTGTATGTTCAGTACATGACAGGTGTTGTACCACCAGACTGTATGTTCAGTACATGACAGGTGTTGTACCACCAGACTGTATGTTCAGTACATGACAGGTGTTGTACCACCAGACTGTATGTTCAGTACATGACAGGTGTTGTACCACCAGACTGTATGTTCAGTACATGACAGGTGTTGTACCACCAGACTGTATGTTCAGTACATGACAGGTGTTGTACCACCAGACTTTACGTTCAGTACAAGACAGGTGTTGTACCACCAGACTGTATGTTCAGTACATGACAGGTGTTGTACCACCAGACTGTATGTTCAGTACATGACAGGTGTTGTACCACCAGACTGTATGTTCAGTACATGACAGGTGTTGTACCACCAGACTGTTCAGTACATGACAGGTGTTGTACCATCAGACTGTATGTTCAGTACATGACAGGTGTTGTATCATCAGACTGTATGTTCAGTACATGACAGGTGTTGTACCACCAGACTGTATGTTCAGTACATGACAGGTGTTGTATCATCAGACTGTATGTTCAGTACATGACAGGTGTTGTACCACCAGACTGTTCAGTACATGACAGGTGTTGTACCATCAGACTGTATGTTCAGTACATGACAGGTGTTGTATCATCAGACTGTATGTTCAGTACATGACAGGTGTTGTACCACCAGACTGTATGTTCAGTACATGACAGGTGTTGTATCATCAGACTGTATGTTCAGTACATGACAGGTGTTGTACCACCAGACTGTATGTTCAGTACATGACAGGTGTTGTACCACCAGACTGTATGTTCAGTACATGACAGGTGTTGTACCACCAGACTGTTCAGTACATGACAGGTGTTGTACCATCAGACTGTATGTTCAGTACATGACAGGTGTTGTACCACCAGACTCTTCAGTACATGACAGGTGTTGTACCACCAGACTGTTCAGTACATGACAGGTGTTGTACCACCAGACTTTTCAGTACATGACAGGTGTTGTACCACCAGACTTTTCAGTATATGACAGGTGTTGTACCACCAGACTTTTCAGTACATGGCAGGTGTTGTACCACCAGACTTTACGTTCAGTACATGACAGGTGTTGTACCACCAGACTTTACGTTCAGTACATGACAGGTGTTGTACCACCAGACTTTACGTTCAGTACATGACAGGTGTTGTACCACCAGACTTTACGTTCAGTACATGACAGGTGTTGTACCACCAGACTTTACGTTCAGTACATGACAGGTGTTGTACCACCAGACTGTATGTTCAGTACATGACAGGTGTTGTATCATCAGACTGTATGTTCAGTACATGACAGGTGTTGTACCACCAGACTGTTCAGTACATGACAGGTGTTGTACCATCAGACTGTATGTTCAGTACATGACAGGTGTTGTACCACCAGACTGTATGTTCAGTACATGACAGGTGTTGTACCACCAGACTGTATGTTCAGTACATGACAGGTGTTGTATCATCAGACTGTATGTTCAGTACATGACAGGTGTTGTACCACCAGACTGTATGTTCAGTACATGACAGGTGTTGTACCACCAGACTGTTCAGTACATGACAGGCGTTGTACCATCAGACTGTATGTTCAGTACATGACAGGTGTTGTACAATCAGACTGTATGTTCAGTACATGACAGGTGTTGTACCACCAGACTGTATGTTCAGTACATGACAGGTGTTGTACCACCAGACTGTTCAGTACATGACAGGTGTTGTACCATCAGACTGTATGTTCAGTACATGACAGGTGTTGTACCACCAGACTCTTCAGTACATGACAGGTGTTGTACCACCAGACTGTTCAGTACATGACAGGTGTTGTACCACCAGACTTTTCAGTACATGACAGGTGTTGTACCACCAGACTTTTCAGTATATGACAGGTGTTGTACCACCAGACTTTTCAGTACATGACAGGTGTTGTACCACCAGACTTTTCAGTACATGGCAGGTGTTGTACCACCAGACTGTTCAGTACATGACTGGCGTTGTACCACCAGACTTTTCAACACATGGCAGGTGTTGTACCACCAGACTCTTCAGTACATGGCAGGTGTTGTACCACCAGACTGTTCAGTACATGGCAGGTGTTGTACCACCAGACTCTTCAGTACATGGCAGGTGTTGTACCACCAGACTGTTCAGTACATGGCAGGTGTTGTACCACCAGACTGTTCAGTACATGGCAGGTGTTGTACCACCAGACTCTTCAGTACATGGCAGGTGTTGTACCACCAGACTGTTCAGTACATGGCAGGTGTTGTACCACCAGACTGTTCAGTACATGGCAGGTGTTGTACCACCAGACTCTTCAGTACATGGCAGGTGTTGTACCACCAGACTCTTCAGTACATGGCAGGTGTTGTACCACCAGACTGTTCAGTACATGACAGGTGTTGTACCTCCAGACTCTTCAGTACATGGCAGGTGTTGTACCATCAGTTGAATGAGAGTTAAATACAGAGGTGCCAGGTGCGGGACCTCAGTTCGACTCTACCGACCCTTCACCTGTTACTTCTTACCACCCCCTCCAGGGAGGACCCATCATGCTGGTGAGGGGCTCTTCATCCAGGGAACTGGATCTGTGCCTCCAGTTCCCTAAATTAAGCCTGAATACCTTCCATTACCCCCCACAAAGGCGCTGTATAATACCTTCGGTTTTAGCGCTCCCAAGCGGCAATCATAATAATAATAATAATAATAATAATAATAATAATAATAATAATAATAATAATAATAATAATAAAAATAATAATAATAATATTTCTTAACATGTCTGGGAGAATAAGTCAGTCGATTGTTCGCCCCCCTCCCCTCCCCCTCCATCTGTCCTCCCCCTCCCCTCCCCTCCCCCTCCATCTGTCCTCCCCCTCCATCTGTCCACCCCCTCCCCTCCCCTCCCCTCCATCTGTCCTCCCCCTCCATCTGTCCTCCACCCTCCCCTCCCCATCCTCTTCACCTCTCCTCCCCCTCCCCCTCCATCTCTCCTCCCCTCTCCCCTCCATATCATCTCCCCCTCCCCCCTCCCATTTAAACTTGACTTACGCATAACTTTGCTGGCAAATAATAAATTACATATATAGAAAGCGCTGCCTGCAGTATACATGACAGAATAATGAAAGTATACGGGAATATATGACAGTATAATGAAAGTATACGGGAATATATGACAGTATAATGAAAGTATACGGGAATATATGACAGTATAACGAAAGTATACGGGAATATATGACAGTATAACGAAAGTATACGGGAATATATGACAGTATAACGAAAGTATACGGGAATATATGACAGTGTAACGAAAGTATACGGTAATATATGACAGTATAACGAAAGTATACGGGAATATATGACAGTATAACAAAAGTATACAGGCATATATGGCAGTATGACAAAAGTATACAGGCATATATGGCAGTATAACAAAAGTATACAGGCATATAGGGCAGTATAACAAAAAGTATACAGGCATATATGGCAATATAACAAAAGTATACAGGCATATAGGGCAGTATAACAAAAGTATACAGGTATATATGGCAGTATAACAAAAGTATACAGGTATATATGGCAGTATAACAAAAGTATACAGGTATATATGGCAGTATAACAAAAGTATACAGGTATATATGGCAGTATAACAAAAGTATACAGGTATATATGGCAGTATAACAAAAGTATACAGGCATATATGGCAGTATAACAA
The DNA here is from genome assembly GCF_038502225.1 of Cherax quadricarinatus. NCBI lineage: Eukaryota > Metazoa > Arthropoda > Malacostraca > Decapoda > Parastacidae > Cherax > Cherax quadricarinatus. Next base: position 19,653,368 of record NC_091357.1, read on the forward strand.
AAGTATACAGGTATATATGGCAGTATACAGTCATACAACACAGTATACAGTCATACATAGTGGGACCCCTGGCTCGTACGTCTCCTTACCTGCTCCCTCCACCATACACCTGAGAGAGAGAGAGAGAGAGAGAGAGAGAGAGAGAGAGAGAGAGAGAGAGAGAGAGAGAGAGAGAGAGTGGGGGTAGAAGGGGTTAATATTCCTCCCTCTGCCTCCTCACATCAAAGGCTACTAGGGTGCCCCCTTCCATCCCCCCATCCCCCTCCCCCTCCCCTCCCCCCAACTCACAGAATCTCGGGTTAAAAAAATAAGACGGAGCACCTTGAGAAGATGAAAGTTCTTGCTTTGATGTTGTTGGTGGTAGTGATGGTAGTAGTGGTAGTGGTGGTAGTAGTGGTAGTGGTGGTAGTAGTGGTAGTGGTGGTAGTAGTGGTAGTGGTGGTAGTGGTGGTAGTAGTGGTAGTGGTGGTAGTGGTGGTAGTGGTGGTAGTGGTGGTAGTGGTGGTAGTGGTGGTAGTAGTGGTAGTGGTGGTAGTGGTGGTAGTAGTGGTAGTGGTGGTAGTGGTGGTAGTGGTGGTAGTGGTGGTAGTGGTGGTAGTAGTGGTAGTGGTGGTAGTGGTGGTAGTGGTGGTAGTGGTGGTAGTGGTGGTAGTGGTGGTAGTAGTGGTAGTGGTGGTAGTGGTGGTAGTGGTGGTAGTGGTGGTAGTGGTGGTAGTGGTGGTAGTGGTGGTAGTGGTGGTAGTAGTGGTAGTGGTGGTAGTGGTGGTAGTGGTGGTAGTGGTGGTAGTGGTGGTAGTGGTGGTAGTGGTGGTAGTGGTGGTAGTAGTGGTAGTGGTGGTAGTGGTGGTAGTGGTGGTAGTGGTAGTAGTGGTGGTAGTGGTGGTACTGGTGGTAGTAGTGGTAGTGGTGGTAGTAGTGGTAGTGGTGGTAGTGGTGGTAGTGGTGGTAGTGGTGGTAGTGGTGGTAGTGGTGGTAGTAGTGGTAGTGGTGGTAGTGGTGGTAGTGGTGGTAGTGGTGGTAGTGGTGGTAGTAGTGGTAGTGGTGGTAGTGGTGGTAGTAGTGGTAGTGGTGGTAGTGGTGGTAGTAGTGGTAGTGGTAGTAGTGGTGGTAGTAGTGGTAGTGGTGGTAGTGGTGGTAGTGGTGGTAGTGGTGGTAGTAGTGGTAGTGGTGGTAGTGGTGGTAGTAGTGGTAGTGGTGGTAGTGGTGGTAGTAGTGGTAGTGGTGGTAGTGGTGGTAGTGGTGGTAGTGGTGGTGGTAGCAGTAGGGGTAATAGTCTCGGTAGTGGTCGTAGTGGTGGTGGTAGTAGTAGTGGTGGTTGTGGTGGTAGTAGTAGTGGTGGTGGTAGTAGTGGTAGTAGCAGTTGTGGTGGTGGTAGTAGTAGTGGTAACAGTAGTAGCAGTGGTCGTAGTGGTGGTAGTGAAGTAGTCTCGACCACTAACACTGCACATACTATCATAAACAACTTTAACAAGGTTGTAACGTGCTGACAACCAACTAACAGCCTGAGAGAGTCTGCCTGGTCACAGCCCAGGTCACCACCACCAGGTGGCCCTCATCACTGTTCTGGCAGTGATGACAGACACAGCTGACAGAAAGAAACTCCACTGGCACCCTCCACCTGTGGAGAGAGAGTCTTCAGTCGACAGACAGGAATGACACTCACAGCCATACATGCTGGGTCAGTTGGGTGCCTGGCTTAACCAGGTTACGAAATGCAAGAGGTTACCTGGTCACCTGGAGGTTACATTGAGGTCATCTGGAGGTTACCTGATCACCTGAAGGTTACATGGAGGTCACCTGGAGGTTACCTGGTCACCTAAATATTACCTAATCGCCTAGAGGTTACCTGATCACCTGGAGGTTACCTGATCACCTTGGAGGTTACCTGATCACCTGAAGGTTACATGGTCACCTGGAAGTTACGTGATCACCTTGGAGGCTACCTGATCACCTGGAGGTTACCTGAGCACCTGGAGATTACCTAATCACCTGGAGGTTACCTGGTCACCTGGAGATTACCTGGTCACCTGGAGGTTACCTGATCACCTGGAGGTTACCTGATCACCTGGAGATTGCCTGGTCACCTGGAGATTACCTAATCACCTGGAGGTTACCTGATCACCTTGGAGGTTACCTGATCACCTGAAGGTTACCTGATCACCTGGAGGTTATCTGATCACCTTGGAGGTTACCTGATCACCTGGAGGTTACCTGAGCACCTGGAGATTACCTAATCACCTGGAGGTTACCTGGTCACCAGGAGATTACCTGGTCACCTGGAGGTTACCTGATCACCTTGGAGGTTACCTGATCACCTGGAGATTGCTTGGTCACCTGGAGATTACCTAATCACCTGGAGGTTACCTGGTCACCTGGAGATTACCTGGTCACATGGAGGTTACCTGGTCACCTGGAGATTACCTGGTCACCTGGAGGTTACTTGGTCACCTGGAGGTTACTTGGTCACCAGGAGGTTACCTGATCACCTTGGAGGTTACCTGATCACCTGGAAGTTACCTGATCACCATGGAGGTTACCTGATCACCTGGAGGTTACCTGATCATCTGGAGGTTACCTGGTCACCTGGAGGTTACCTGGTCACCTGGAGGTTACCTGATCACCTGGAGGTTACCTGGTCACCTAAAGATTACCTAATCGCCTAGAGGTTACCTGGTCACCTGGAGATTACCTTGTCACCTGGAGGTTACCTGGTCAACTGGAGGTTACCTGGTCACCTGGAGGTTACCTGGTCACCTGGAGATTACCTGGTCACCTGGAGGTTACCTGGTCACCTGGAGGTTGCCTGATCACCTTGGAGGTTACCTGGTCACCTGGAGGTTACCTGGTCACCTGGAGGTTACCTGGTCACCTGGAGGTTACCTGGTCACCTGGAGGTTACCTGGTCACCTGGAGATTGCCTGGTCACGTGGAGGTTACCTGGTCACCTGGAAGTTACCTGGAGGTTACCTGATCACCATGGAGGTTACCTGATCACCTGGAGGTTACCTGATCATCTGGAGGTTACCTGGTCACCTGGAGGTTACCTGGTCACCTGGAGGTTACCTGATCACCTGGAGGTTACCTGGTCACCTAAAGATTACCTAATCGCCTAGAGGTTACCTGGTCACCTGGAGATTACCTTGTCACCTGGAGGTTACCTGGTCAACTGAAGGTTACCTGGTCACCTGGAGGTTACCTGGTCACCTGGAGATTACCTGGTCACCTGGAGGTTACCTGGTCACCTGGAGGTTGCCTGATCACCTTGGAGGTTACCTGGTCACCTGGAGGTTACCTGGTCACCTGGAGGTTACCTTGTCACCTGGAGGTTACCTGGTCACCTGGAGGTTACCTGGTCACCTGGAGATTGCCTGGTCACGTGGAGGTTACCTGGTCACCTGGAAGTTACCTGGAGGTTACCTGATCACCATGGAGGTTACCTGATCACCTGGAGGTTACCTGATCATCTGGAGGTTACCTGGTCACCTGGAGGTTACCTGGTCACCTGGAGGTTACCTGATCACCTGGAGGTTACCTGGTCACCTAAAGATTACCTAATCGCCTAGAGGTTACCTGGTCACCTGGAGATTACCTGGTCACCTGGAGGTTACCTGGTCAACTGGAGGTTACCTGGTCACCTGGAGGTTACCTGGTCACCTGGAGATTACCTGGTCACCTGGAGGTTACCTGGTCACCTGGAGGTTGCCTGATCACCTTGGAGGTTACCTGGTCACCTGGAGGTTACCTGGTCACCTGGAGGTTACCTGGTCACCTGGAGGTTACCTGGTCACCTGGAGGTTACCTGGTCACCTGGAGATTGCCTGGTCACGTGGAGGTTACCTGGTCACCTGGAGATTGCCTGGTCACGTGGAGGTTACCTGGTCACCTGGAGATTGCCTGGTCACGTGGAGGTTACCTGATCACCTTGTGGAAACGCTTCGCCAGCCAGTGGCGCTTCTTCGGTTCAACGCCGAGAAGAACGACGGTAGATGAGGAGTTAGGGGTGATCAGTCCCTCGGCCTGAGAGTGTTCAATCCATTTCTCTGAAGAGTGTATAGAGCTTTATCAAGTCATGTTTCACTCAGTGTAGAGCTTTATCAGGTCATGCTAAAGCTCTATTCAGGGATCCCCTCCCTCCTTCTCTCCCCCTCACCCCTTAACCCCCCCTCCTTCCTTCTTCAACACTTCTTATCCCCTACCCCCCTCAACCACTACTCGATGACAAAAGACGAGGGGAGAAGGGGGAGAAGTGGAAGGGGGACGGGAAAGGGTATGAGGGGAGAGTTAACAAGTGGTTCTGGGTACTCGATGGGGGTATTTAAGGAAAAATAAGGCGATTACGGACGTTGACAAGTGCACGCTAATTACCACCTAGAAGTACAAGGAGTGGAGACAGATAGATAGATAGACAGATAGATAGAGATATAATGAGGTAGACAGGGATAGACAGAGATAGAGATAGAGAGAAAGAGAGAAAAAGATAGAAAGTGACAGAGGTAAACAGAAATATAGATAGAAACATAGAGATAGATAGATAGATAGAGAGAGAGAGAGAGAGAGAGAGAGAGAGAGAGAGAGAGAGAGAGAGAGAGAGAGAGAGAGAGAGAGAGAGAGAGCACATATGTGTAATCCTTCCTCATGTGTTTCCCCTCATACTCCCCCTATCACCCCCTCACCCTTTTTCCCACCTCACCTATTCCCCCCCACCTCCCTCAGTGCCACTTACAGCCATCTACAGAACATAAAGAACTACATCCCCTCCTCTCTCCCCTCTATTCAACCCCTCCTCTCCTCTCCCCCTCCCCTCTACTCAACCTCTCCTCTCTCCTACCCCCTCCCCTCTATTCAACCCCTCCTCTCCCCTCCCCCCTCCCCCACTGCATAAATGGCCTACTTAACAATCTGTCAGAAACCACCCATGACAACTTGTCCATTAATAGGTGGGTGGGAGAAGGGGGGAGATTGGGGAGGGGGGAGATTGGGGAGGGGGCGGAGTAAAGGAGGGAGAATAAGAGCAGAATAGGGGGAGGGGAAGGGAATATCCTAAAATCACACAATAATAATAATAATAATAATAATAATAATAATAATAATAATAATAAAAATAATAATAATAATAATAATAATAATAACAATCAAATAATTAAATAATTAAAACAATAAAATGATAATAACAATAATCAAATA
>NC_091357.1:19663551-19671051 GCF_038502225.1 Cherax quadricarinatus
TCTGTGCATATTCGTTTCTGGCTCTACGACTGCTCTCCTTATTCTCCTGGGTCCTTTGCCTTCTATATTTCTTCCATTCCCTAGCACACTTGGTTTTTGCCTCCCTGCACCTTTGGGTAAACCATGGGCTCATCCTGGCTTTTTCATTATTCCTGTTACCCTTGGGTACAAACCTCTCCTCAGCCTCCTTGCATTTTGTTGCTACATATTCCATCATCTCATTAACTGGCTTCCCTGCCAGTTCTCTGTCCCACTGAACCCCGTTCAGGTAGTTCCTCATTCCTGTGTAGTCCCCTTTCTTGTAGTTTGGCTTCATTCGTCCTGGCCTTCCTGCTTCTCCCTCCACTTGTAGCTCTACTGTGTATTCGAAGCTTAAAACCACATTGTCACTGGCCCCAAGGGGTCTTTCATATGTGATGTCCTCGATATCTGTGTGTGATGTGCGTGTGTGTGTGTGTGTGTGTGTGTGTGTGTGTGTGTGTGTGTGTGTGTGTGTGTGTGTGTGTGTGTGTGTGTGTGTGTGTGTGTGTTAGTTACCATTTTGTCCTAGGCACATGTCGATTAGACACTAGGCCTGGTGTGTGTGTGTGTGTGTGTACTCACTTAATTGTGGTTGCAGGGGTCGAGTCCAAGCTCCTGTCCCCGCCTCTTCACTGGTCGCTATTAGGTCACTCTCCCTGAACCGTGAGCTTTATCATACCTCTGCTTAAAGCTATGTATGGATCCTGCCTCCACTACATCGCTTCCCAAACTATTCCACTTACTGACTACTCTGTGGCTGAAGAAATACTTCCTAACATCCTTGTGATTCATCTGTATCTTCAACTTCCAACTGTGTCCCCTTGTTACTGTGTCCAATCTCTGGAACATCCTGTCTTTGTCCACCTTGTTAATTCCTCTCAGTATTTTGTATGTCGTCATCATGTCCCCCCTATCTCTCCTGTCCTCCAGTGTCGTCAGGATGATTTCTTTGTGTGTGTGTGTGTGTGTGCATGTGCGTGTGTGTGTGTGTTTGTGTGTGTGTGTGTGTGTGTGTGTGTGTGTGTGTGTGTGTGTGTGTGTGTGTGTGTGTGTGTGTGTGTGTGTGTGTGTGTGCATGTGCGTGTGTGTGTGTGCATGTGCGTGTGTGTGTGCGCGCGTGCGTGTGCGTGCGTGCGTGCGTGAGTGCGTTTGTATTAAAAAATCGTGGTACCAGATGGTACAAGATGCACAAACAGCCACAGAGGGAGTTGAACGATAACCCAAGGCGGCCTTTCGTGTTGCACTCAACACATCATCAGGAGCTTGCAATATTGCAGAAATAAGTAGGAAATCCTGGAATTTATATATATACAATATATATATATATATATATATATATATATATAGGTAGTAGGTTGGTAGACAGCAACCGCCCAGGGAGGTACTACCGTCCTGCCAAGTGAGTGTAAAACGAAAGCCTGTAATTGTTTTACATGATGGTAGGATTGCTGGTGTCCTTTTTTCTGTCTCATGAACATGCAAGATTTCAGGTACGTCTTGCTACTTCTACTTACACTTAGGTTTATCTCCATGGGGAAGTGGAACAGAATTCTTCCTCCGTAAGCCATGCGTGTTGTAAGAGGCAACTAAAATGCCGGGAGCAAGGGGCTAGTAACCTCTTCTCCTGTATATATTACTAAATGTAAAAGGAGAAACTTTCGTTTTTCCTTTTGGGCCACCCCGCCTCGGTGGGATACGGCCGGTGTGTTGAAATATATATATATATATATAATATATATATATAATATATATATATATATATATATATATATATGTATATATATATATATATATATATAACTAGTAACAAAAGAGTGAATAAAGAAAGAATATACAAAAGTTGAAGTTGTTTGCTAATAACAAAAGCCACAACAATACAACAGTCAGAGTTAAAAAACATCAGCTAATAACTCTTTATTTTTTGTGTCAGAGACCAATGTGACTCTTGATGCAGAATGTTCACCTCCATTTTTGTCCTCAACTTTTGTGTGTAAATTCAAAGCTCAGCAAGGAGAAATATTAATTTCTCTCTCTCTCTCTCTCTCTCTCTCTCTCTCTCTCTCTCTCTCTCTCTCTCTCTCTCTCTCTCTCTCTCTCTCTCTCTCTCTCCTCCACACCTACCTGCAACATATTTATGTAAATTCTTAAGCGTATAACAGCGTTTGTTACGGTTTTTTTTTTGCCTGGCTAAAATACCGCTGTCGATGATGTGTTGATAATACGCAGATCGTTACGCAGATTACGCAGCGTGAACAGAAACTCTACTGTGTACACCGGTGAGATGTTTTCCTCAATTATCTCACTTACATCTGGGATATTTTTATGGAATTATGTGATTGCTTTGTCGAGAATAGTTTTCTGTTTGTTATTGTTTGTCGAGTTTATTGTGGATTTTTTTTCCTCTCGTACGTAAATATTTTATTTGTGGTAATATATTTAGGTTTAAAGTGTATTGTGTGAATTGTGGGTTTGTTGTGAATTGTTGCTGGCAGGTTTTGAAGTTATGACTGACTGCTAACACCCTGCACTACGACCACTCACAAGTCAAGTCATGACTGACTGCTAACAACCTGCACTACGACCACTCACAAGTCAAGTCATGACTGACTGCTAACAACCTGCACTACGACCACTCACAGGTCGTCAAGTCATGACTGAATGCTAACAACCTGCACTACGACCACTCACAGGTCGTCAAGTCATGACTGACTGCTAACAACCTGCACTACGACCACTCACAAGTCAAGTCATGACTGACTGCTAACAACCTGCACTACGACCACTCACAAGTCAAGTCATGACTGACTGCTAACAACCTGCACTACGACCACTCACAGGTCGTCAAGTCATGACTGACTGCTAACAACCTGCACTACGACCACTCACAGGTCGTCAAGTCATGACTGACTGCTAACAACCTGCACTACGACCACTCACAAGTCAAGTCATGACTGACTGCTAACAACCTGCACTACGACCACTCACAAGTCAAGTCATGACTGACTGCTAACAACCTGCACTACGACCACTCACAGGTCGTCAAGTCATGACTGACTGCTAACAACCTGCACTACGACCACTCACAGGTCGTCAAGTCATGACTGACTGCTAACAACCTGCACTACGACCACTCACAAGTCAAGTCATGACTGACTGCTAACACCCTGCACTACGACCACTCACAGGTCGTCAAGTCATGACTGACTGCTAACAACCTGCACTACGACCACTCACAGGTCGTCAAGTCATGACTGACTGCTAACAACCTGCACTACGACCACTCACAGGTCGTCAAGTCATGACTGACTGCTAACAACCTGCATTACGACCACTCACAAGTCAAATCATGACTGACTGCTAACAACCTGCATTACGACCACTCACAAGTCAAGTCATGACTGACTGCTAACAACCTGCACTACGACCACTCGTAACTGCTCACGAGAATCAAGTGCTATTTCCCACGTGTGAGTGTGTGTGTGTGTGTTTGTGTGTGTGTGTGTGTGTGTGTGTGTGTGTGTGTGTGTGTGTGTGTGTGTGTGTGTGTTCAGAAAGCAGTGGTCGTAGTACCCACTAATAGTCCCCCCATCTTTCTCCCCTACCCCTGCCTCCCCTTCCCCTCCAATAAACCTACAATGAACTTACGCCAGCAATGTCACATGTGACTCCCCCTCCCCCCCAATAATCACAACTCCCAAAGCAATTCGACTCAAAATCTACAAAAATATCAGAATTACTTGCTATAACGAAGCACTCTTAGATTCGTGTATATATATAATTTAAGAATTATTAAATATGGGAGGCCAAAAATAGGGTTTATTTGTGATAAGGTGGTAACCGCGCCCCGTCATTGATATGGAGCATTGTTATTGGTCACGTCGCGGAACGTTGCCCGAGGAGGGTGTGACGTCACAAACGTTGGTCAGAAGGGGGTGTGACGTCACAAACGTTGACCCCCCTTCTCCCCCCCTGCCGTGAGAATGTGGACGAGGTTAGAACTGGGTCAGAGTTCATGGTGGTGGTTAATGAAGTTATTGGGGGGAGTGGTGGGGAGAGTGGGGAGGTTATCATGATATCTTGATAACAGTGACGTGTATGTAAGAGGAGAGGGGAGGAGGAGGCGGCGGGGTGGTGGGGGAGAGGAGGGGTAAGTGAGGGGAGAGGAGGGGTGAGTGAGGGGAGAGGAGAGACTGTGAGTTTTAAACTCATTGTTTTGCTGTCTAGTGGCCACCCCTCCCCCTCTCCCCCCCTCACTGATACCATCACCAGCCACACTTGTGTTACTGATGCTGTTCCTGTTGCTGTTGTTACGGCTGTTGCTGCTATTACGGTTGTTGTTGTTGTTGCTGCTGTTACTGTTGTTGTTGTTGCTGCTGTTACGGTTGTTGTTGTTGTTGTTGCTGCTGTTACTGTTGTTGTTGTTGCTGCTGTTACTGTTGTTGTTGTTGCTGCTGTTACTGTTGTTGTTGTTGCTGCTGTTACGGTTGTTGTTGTTGCTGCTGTTACTGTTGTTGTTGTTGCTGCTGCTGTTACTGTTGTTGTTGTTGCTGCTGTTACGGTTGTTGTTGTTGCTGCTGTTACGGTTGTTGTTGTTGCTGCTGTTACGGTTGTTGTTGTTGCTGCTGCTGTTACTGTACCTGTTCATGCTGTCGTTGTTGTTGCTGTTATTATTATTAATGTTAATGCTTCTTAATTTGACGTTGCTGCTTCTGCTGTAGCTACTGTTACTGCTACTGTTACTGCTACTGTTACTGCTACTGTTACTGCTACTGTTACTGCTACTGTTACTGCTACTGTTACTGCTACTGTTACTGCTACTGTTACTGCTACTGTTACTGCTACTGTTACTGCTACTGTTACTGCTACTGTTACTGCTACTGTTACTGTTACTGTTACTGCTACTGTTACTGTTACTGCTACTGTTACTGCTACTGTTACTGCTACTGTTACTGTTACTGCTACTGTTACTGCTACTGTTACTGCTACTGTTACTGCTACTGTTACTGCTACTGTTACTGCTACTGTTACTGCTACTGTTACTGCTACTGTTACTGCTACTGTTACTGCTACTGTTACTGCTACTGTTACTGCTACTGTTACTGCTACTGTTACTGCTACTGTTACTGCTACTGTTACTGCTACTGTTACTGCTACTGTTACTGCTACTGTTACTGCTACTGTTACTGCTACTGTTACTGCTACTGTTACTGTTACTGTTACTGTTACTGTTACTGCTACTGTTACTGCTACTGTTACTGCTACTGTTACTGTTACTGCTACTGTTACTGCTACTGTTACTGTTACTGTTACTGCTACTGTTACTGTTACTGTTACTGCTACTGTTACTGCTACTGTTACTGCTACTGTTACTGTTACTGCTACTGTTACTGCTACTGTTACTACTACTGTTACTGTTACTGCTACTGTTACTACTGTTACTGCTACTGTTACTGCTACTGTTACTGTTACTGCTACTGTTACTGCTACTGTTACTGCTACTGTTACTGCTACTGTTACTGCTACTGTTACTGCTACTGTTACTGCTACTGTTACTGCTACTGTTACTGCTACTGTTACTGCTACTGTTACTGCTACTGTTACTGCTACTGTTACTGCTACTGTTACTGCTACTGTTACTGCTACTGTTACTGCTACTGTTACTGCTACTGTTACTGCTACTGTTACTGCTACTGTTACTGCTACTGTTACTGCTACTGTTACTGCTACTGTTACTGCTACTGTTACTGCTACTGTTACTGCTACTGTTACTGCTACTGTTACTGCTACTGTTACTGCTACTGTTACTGCTACTGTTACTGTTACTGCTACTGTTACTGCTACTGTTACTGCTACTGTTACTGTTACTGCTACTGTTACTGCTACTGTTACTGTTACTGTTACTGCTACTGTTACTGCTACTGTTACTGCTACTGTTACTGTTACTGCTACTGTTACTGCTACTGTTACTGCTACTGTTACTGCTACTGTTACTGCTACTGTTACTGTTACTGCTACTGTTACTGCTACTGTTACTGCTACTGTTACTGCTACTGTTACTGTTACTGCTACTGTTACTGTTACTGTTACTGCTACTGTTACTGCTACTGTTACTGCTACTGTTACTGCTACTGTTACTGCTACTGTTACTGCTACTGTTACTGCTACTGTTACTGCTACTGTTACTGTTACTGCTACTGTTACTGCTACTGTTACTGTTACTGCTACTGTTACTGCTACTGTTACTGCTACTGTTACTGTTACTGCTACTGTTACTGTTACTGTTACTGCTACTGTTACTGCTACTGTTACTGCTACTGTTACCACTACTGTTACTGTTACTGCTACTGTTACTGCTACTGCTACTGTTACTGCTACTGTTACTGCTACTGTTACTGTTACTGCTACTGCTACTGTTACTGTTACTGCTACTGTTACTGCTACTGTTACTGCTACTGTTACTGCTACTGTTACTGTTACTGCTACTGTTACTGCTACTGTTACTGTTACTGTTACTGCTACTGTTACTGCTACTGTTACTGTTACTGCTACTGTTACTGCTACTGTTACTGCTACTGTTACTGCTACTGCTACTGTTACTGTTACTGCTACTGTTACTGCTACTGTTACTGCTACTGTTACTGCTACTGTTACTGTTACTGCTACTGCTACTGTTGCTGCTACTGTTACTGCTACTGTTACTGCTACTGTTACTGCTACTGTTACTGCTACTGCTGCTGTTACTGCTACTGTTACTGCTACTGTTACTGCTACTGTTACTGCTGCTGTTACTGCTACTGCTGCTGTTACTGCTGCTGTTACTGCTACTGTTACTGCTACTGTTATTGCTACTGTTACTGCTACTGTTACTGCTACTGTTACTGCTACTGTTACTGCTACTGTTACTGCTACTGTTACTGCTACTGTTACTGCTACTGTTACTGCTACTGTTACTGCTACTGTTACTGCTACTGTTACTGCTACTGTTACTGCTACTGTTACTGCTACTGTTACTTCTTCTGTTACTGCTACTGTTACTGCTACTGTTACTGCTACTGTTACTTCTTCTGTTACTGCTACTGTTACTGCCACTGTTACTGCTACTGTTACTGCTACTGTTACTTCTTCTGTTACTGCTACTGTTACTGCTACTGTTACTGCTACTGTTACTGCTACTGTTACTGCTTCTGTTACTGCTAGTGTTACTGCTACTGTTACCACTACTGTTACTGCTACTGTTACTGCTACTGTTACTGCTACTGTTACTGCTACTGTTACTGCTACTGTTACTGCTACTGTTACTGCTACTGTTACTGCTACTGTTACTGCTACTGTTACTGCTACTGTTACTGCTACTGTTACTGCTACTGTTACTGCTACTGTTACTGCTACTGTTACTGCTACTGTTACTGCTACTGTTACTGCTACCACTACTGTTACTGCTACTGTTACTGCTACTGTTACCACTACTGTTACTGCTAC
>NC_091357.1:19673551-19676051 GCF_038502225.1 Cherax quadricarinatus
ACTGTGTCCCCTTGTTACTGTGTCCAATCTCTGGAACATCCTGTCTTTGTCCACCTTGTCAATTCCTCTCAGTATTTTGTATGTCGTTATCATGTCCCCCCTATCTCTCCTGTCCTCCAGTGTCGTCAGGTTGATTTCCCTTAACCTCTCCTCGTAGGACATACCTCTTAGCTCTGGGACTAGTCTTGTTGCAAACCTTTGCACTTTCTCTAGTATCTTCACGTGCCTGGCTAGGTGTGGGTTCCAAACTGGTGCCGCATACTCCAATATGGGCCTAACATACACGGTGTACAGGGTCCTGAATGATTCCTTATTAAGATGTCGGAATGCTGTTCTGAGGTTTGCTAGGCGCCCATATGCTGCAGCAGTTATTTGGTTGATGTGCGCTTCAGGAGATGTGCCTGGTGTTATACTCACCCCAAGATCTTTTTCCTTGAGTGAGGTTTGTAGTCTCTGACCCCCTAGACTGTACTCCGTCTCCGGCCTTCTTTGCCCTTCCCCAATCTTCATGACTTTGCACTTGGTGGGATTCAACTCCAGGAGCCAATTGCTGGACCAGGTCTGCAGCCTGTCCAGATCCCTTTGTAGTTCTGCCTGGTCTTCGATCGAGTGAATTCTTCTCATCAACTTCACGTCATCTGCAAACAGGGACACCTCAGAGTCTATTCCTTCCGTCATGTCGTTCACAAATACCAGAAACAGCACTGGTCCTAGGACTGACCCCTGCGGGACCCCGCTGGTCACAGGTGCCCACTCTGACACCTCGCCACGTACCATGACTCGCTGCTGTCTTCCTGACAAGTATTCCCTGATCCATTGTAGTGCCTTCCCTGTTATCCCTGCTTGGTCCTCCAGTTTTTGCACTAATCTCTTGTGTGGAACTGTGTCAAACGCCTTCTTGCAGTCCAAGAAAATGCAATCCACCCACCCCTCTCTCTCTTGTCTTACTGCTGTCACCATGTCATAGAACTCCAGTAGGTTTGTGACACAGGATTTCCCGTCCCTGAAACCATGCTGGCTGCTGTTGATGAGATCATTCCTTTCTAGGTGTTCCACCACTCTTCTCCTGATAATCTTCTCCATGATTTTGCATACTATACATGTCAGTGACACTGGTCTGTAGTTTAATGCTTCATGTCTGTCTCCTTTTTTAAAGATTGGGACTACATTTGCTGTCTTCCATGCCTCAGGCAATCTCCCTGTTTCGATAGATGTATTGAATATTGTTGTTAGGGGTACACATAGCGCCTCTGCTCCCTCTCTCAATACCCATGGGGAGATGTTATCTGGCCCCATTGCCTTTGAGGTATCTAGCTCACTCAGAAGCCTCTTCACTTCTTCCTCGGTTGTGTGCACTGTGTCCAGCACTTGGTGGTGTGCCCCACCTCTCCGTCTTTCTGGAGTCCCTTCTGTCTCCTCTGTGAACACTTCTTTGAATCTCTTGTTGAGTTCTTCACATACTTCACGGTCATTTCTTGTTGTCTCTCCTCCTTCCTTCCTTAGCCTGATTACCTGGTCCTTGACTGTTGTTTTCCTCCTGATGTGGCTGTACAACAGTTTCGGGTCAGATTTGGCTTTCGCTGCTATGTCATTTTCATATTGTCTTTGGGCCTCCCTTCTTATCTGTGCATATTCGTTTCTGGCTCTACGACTGTTCTCCTTATTCTCCTGGGTCCTTTGCCTTCTATATTTCTTCCATTCCCTAGCACACTTGGTTTTTGCCTCCCTGCACCTTTGGGTAAACCATGGGCTCATCCTGGCTTTTTCATTAATCCTGTTACCCTTGCGTACAAACCTCTCCTCAGCCTCCTTGCATTTTGTTGCTACATATTCCATCATCTCATTAACTGGCTTCCCTGCCAGTTCTCTGTCCCACTGAACCCCGTTCAGGTAGTTCCTCATTCCTGTGTAGTCCCCTTTCTTGTAGTTTGGCTTCATTCGTCCTGGCCTTCCTGCTTCTCCCTCCACTTGTAGCTCTACTGTGTATTCGAAGCTTAAAACCACATGGTCACTGGCCCCAAGGGGTCTTTCATATGTGATGTCCTCGATATCTGCACTACTGAAGGTGAATACTAAGTCCAGCCTTGCTGGTTCATCCTCTCCTCTCTCTCTTGTAGTGTCCCTTACGTGTTGGCACATGAAGTTTTCCAGTACCACCTCCATCATCTTAGCCCTCCATGTATCTTGGCCCCCATGTGGGTCCAAGTTCTCCCAATCGATCTCCTTGTGGTTAAAGTCTCCCATGATCAGGAGCTTTGCCCTGCATGCATGAGCTCTTCTGGCCACTCTAGCCAGTGTGTCAACCATCGCTCTATTGCTCTCGTCGTACTCTTGCCTTGGCCTTCTGCTGTTCTGTGGTGGGTTATACATCACTGCTATTACCACCTTGGGACCTCCAGAGTGAAGTGTTCCCACTATGTAATCACTTTCTTCTCCGCTGTCTCCTCTCTCCAGCTCATCAAAATTCCAGCGATTTTTGATCAGCAACGCCACTCCTCCA
>NC_091357.1:19681051-19693551 GCF_038502225.1 Cherax quadricarinatus
ATGGGTTTCTAGATGGGTGGTGATCTTGCTTCTTAGGACCCTTTCAAAGATTTTTATGATATGGGATGTTAGTGCTATTGGTCTGTAGTTCTTTGCTGTTGCTTTACTGCCCCCTTTGTGGAGTGGGGCTATGTCTGTTGTTTTTAGTAACTGAGGGACGACCCCCGTGTCCATGCTCCCTCTCCATAGGATGGAAAAGGCTCGTGATAGGGGCTTCTTGCAGTTCTTGATGAACACAGAGTTCCATGAGTCTGGCCCTGGGGCAGAGTGCATGGGCATGTCATTTATCGCCTGTTCGAAGTCATTTGGCGTCAGGATAACATCGGATAGGCTTGTGTTAGTCAAATTTTGTGGCTCTCTCATAAAAAATTCATTTTGGTCTTCGACTCCCAGTCTGGTTAGCGGCTTGCTAAAAACTGAGTCATATTGGGACTTGAGTAGCTCACTCATTTCCTTGCTGTCATCTGTGTAGGACCCATCTTGTTTAAGTAGGGGCCCAATACTGGACGTTGTTCTCGATTTTGATTTGGCATAGGAGAAGAAATACTTTGGGTTTCTTTCGATTTCATTTATGGCTTTTAGTTCTTCCCGCGATTCCTGACTCCTAAAGGATTCTTTTAGCTTAAGTTCGATGCTTGCTATTTCTCTGACCAGTGTCTCCCTGCGCATTTCAGATATATTGACCTCTTTTAGCCGCTCTGTTATTCTTTTCCGTCGCCTGTAAAGGGAGCGCCTGTCTCTTTCTATTTTACATCTACTCCTCCTTTTTCTTAGAGGAATAAGCCTTGTGCATACATCGAGTGCCACCGAGTTAATCTGTTCTAGGCATAAGTTTGGGTCTGTGTTGCTTAGTATATCTTCCCAGCTTATATCGGTTAGGACTTGGTTTACTTGGTCCCACTTTATGTTTTTGTTATTGAAGTTGAATTTGGTGAATGCTCCCTCATGACTAGTCTCATTTTGTCGGTCTGGGGCTCCATGCATACATGTCTGAACCTCAATTATGTTGTGATCTGAGTATATTGTTTTTGATATGGTGACATTTCTTATCAGATCATCATTGTTAGTGAAGATGAGGTCTAGTGTATTCTCCAGTCTTGTAGGCTCTATTATTTGCTGGTTTAAATTGAATTTTGTGCAGAGATTTAAAAGCTCGTGTGAGTGTGAGTTTTCATCAGAGCTGCCTCCTGGTGTTATTTCTGCAACAATATTATTTGCTATATTCCTCCATTTTAGGTGCCTTAAGTTGAAATCCCCCAGGAGCAAGATGTTGGGTGCAGGAGCTGGAAGATTTTCCAGACAGTGGTCAATTTTTAACAGCTGTTCCTGGAATTGCTGGGATGTTGCATCCGGAGGCTTGTAGACTACCACAATGACTAGGTTTTGGTTCTCGACCTTTACTGCTAAAACTTCCACTACGTCATTTGAGGCATTAAGCAGTTCTGTGCAAACAAGTGACTCTGCAATGTACAGGCCAACCCCCCCCTTTTGCCTGTTCACTCTGTCACATCTGTATAGGTTGTAACCTGGGATCCATACTTCGTTGTCCAAGTGATCCTTTATGTGGGTCTCAGTGAAAGCCGCGAACATTGCCTTTGCCTCTGCAAGCAGTCCACGGATGAAAGGTATTTTGTTGTTTGTAGCTGGCTTTAGACCCTGTATATTTGCAAAGAAGAATGTTATCGGACTGGTGGTATTGTTGGTACTGGGGGGGGATTTTTTTTCCGGCATTAGTATCTGTATCTGTTGGTTTGGAGTGGAGGCCATCGACTGTGGTTCCACTCCAGGAATGACTGGATTTGGTGTACGATTTCTGCCATTTCCTGCCAGTTTTTTTTCCTTCCTGGCACTAAAAAACCTCTCCCTCTTGAGTGGCTGTGGCTACCCAGGTTTTCCCCTGGCCTGGATGTTTTGTATCTTTTTGTCCCCTTTAGATGGTATGCCTGGCAATTTAAGTTATAGCACAGTCTTTCCTGTACTGAAGAGGTACACATTTCAGGGTGAAAAAGCTTACAGGAAGGGAGTTTGCATTTTCCTGTTTTCATATGGGCATGGCATTTTCTAGGGTGGTCATAGTTGCATGTCCCATCTGTTTTTCCAGATTTCCCATGCCAGCAGATACCAAGTGCATAGTATGTGCACAGTCTTGGTTTCCGCTTGCCTTGGGTTTCTGTGACTGTATTCCCTGTTGGTGCATGTTTCCCTGTCTTACTTCTATCCTCCCTAGCACCAACAATGGAGCTCCCACCAGTTGTTTTTGGTAATTTATCCTCACTATTGCTATTGGAGTCCTCTTGTTTGCTATTTCCTGCGGTATTTCTAGTTTGCAATATTGGTTTTATCTTATCTTTGACTACACTTGTTTCCCTACTATGGCTCCTGTCCCCTATGAGGTCATTTATATGTATTCCTTCCTGCGTATAATTCCCGACTCCCTGGACAATATCTCCAGCTTCACCATTTCTGTCTCCCAGGACAGTATCTCCAGCTTCACCATTTCTGTCTCCCAGGACAGCACCTCCACTTCACCATTACTGTCTCCCAGGACAGTATCTCCAGCTTCACCATTTCTGTCTCCCAGGACAGCACCTCCAGCTTCACCATTTCTGTCTCCCAGGACAGTATCTCCAGCTTCACCATTTCTGTCTCCCAGGACAGCACCTCCAGCTTCACCATTACTGTCTCCCAGGACAGCACCTCCAGCTTCACCATTACTGTCTCCCAGGACAGCACCTCCAGCTTCACCATTACTGTCTCCCAGGACAGCACCTCCAGCTTCACCATTACTGTCTCCCAGGACAGCACTATCAGCCCCACATTTACTGACTACCAGGACATCACCTCCAGCCTTACAGTTTATGACTACATGGCCAGTATCAAGGGCAGTACCATTCAGCCCAGACATTTTATGTTCCCATCTGTTGTAGAAAGCTTCCAGGTTTTCTATGAAAGCAGCTTTGATGTTGTCCTCTTTTAATACCCTTGTGATTTTAGTCCACAGTTTTTCCTCATTTGAGCATACCCAAAAACACTTCTCTGTTTTAATACTGCTTGTAGCTAGTTCTGGGATATCTGCACAAGGGGCGTGACACCAATTTCCACAAAAATGACAATTTATCCATGTGGAAGCCCGTTTGTTTGACTGACCACAGACTACACAGGGCTTCATAATGATTTGAATGGTTGATTTACTGCAATTCTACTAGCAACCTCTTGAAAATTCTATTAATAACCTTAAATGAAGCTCTAGCTATTTGTATTTCTGTTTCTAACTCTTTTTGTATATTGGACAGCTTACCGTCACGTTCCTGATTTTTAATGTTTGTGTTTATAGGGCGCCTACAACCCCATCCGTTTACAGTCTGCTTTATTGTCCAACGAAACTGTTTGAAACCAGTCCCGGGTTCGGACCAGTCAAGGGTTCGGACCAGGCAAGGGTTCGGGCCAGACGATCTGCTCTGATCAGTGGGTCACTTATTTTAAAACATACTGGTCGGTGATTTGAGCTAACACATGAAGGATCTACTGGAAATTATCTACCCGAGTAATATGTGATTTGACTGATACAAAAGTATAACTTGCGTGTTGAAGAGCCGGTGATATCTGGCAGCTCCTACAATGACGAACGGTCACCTCCTTGTTTATCAATCGCTGTATCTGGCTTTTCTCTTTTTTTTTTTTTTTTTTTTTTCTTTTTTCCGTCTCCACCACAATAAATGCTATATTATCACTATAGTTGACTGGTGCAAATTTTGGAGGAAGGACGCTTTTTCTGTAGTAATAATTGCTTCTCGTTGTGTATATTTCGACTGCTGGTAACTACAGGTTATATGAAATTCACAGTAACGTCTCGTATTTCAAGAAAAAGAAACTAATGAAAGTCACTCCACTCCACTAAGTACCATTATAATACTGGTTAGTTGCTACTACAACACTGTATTCTGCTAATCACTGGTATCACTAGATTATATGCGAGTACACTGGCAAGCCAGGAAGATTATTAAAAAACAGCTGACCTGTGGTAAGTTCTGGCGACTTCTGGCACCTGCCTCTATAGGCTTATCACTTCATTTACAAATTCACCTGTTTTCAAATGACACTTTAGCCTTTATCATCAATATACTAGGGAGCCACTGTAGTATACACTATACACTATGTATACTCAATGTTATCAGGGAGACTTTCTTTCCTCTGACATGAAAAGTTCAATTATTATTTTTTTTTTTCCACACGGGACAGGCCTATGATTCCCCTCTGGCAGTAAACTCTGCTAGTGACTTTTATTGCTGTTAAATTATTATTATTATTATTATTATTATTATTATTATTGTTATCACCGTTATTGTTTTATTTTCCTTCTCCCGCATTCATTATAAAAATTCTAAAGTCGACTTTTACTCAGTAATAAGGAATTATTATTATTATTATTGTTATTATTATTATTATTATTATTATTATTATTATTATTATTATTATTATTATTATTGTTATTACTATTATTATTATTATTATTATTATTATTATTATTATTATTACTATTATTATTATTATTATTATTATTATTATTATTATTATTATTATGTAAGATTCTTATTTTGCGACTTTTATAAGAATTATCTCGTTCTTTTTCTAATATATATATATATATATATATATATATATATATATATATATATATATATATATATATATATATATATATATATATATATATATATATATTAGAACTGTTGTGAGACATAATAACGAGACAGTAGTAACTAGTTGTCAAACACACAACTGTTGTGAGACATAATAACGAGACAGTAGTAACCAGTTGTCAAACACACAACTGTTGTGAGACATAATAACGAGACAGCAGTAACCAGTTGTCAAACACACAACTGTTGTGAGACATAATAACGAGACAGTAGTAACCAGTTGTCAAACACACAACTGTTGTGAGACATAATAACGAGACAGTAGTAACCAGTTGTCAAACACACAACTGTTGTGAGACATAATAACGAGACAGTAGTAACCAGTTGTCAAACACACAACTGTTGTGAGACATAATAACGAGACAGTAGTAACCAGTTGTCAAACACACAACTGTTGTGAGACATAATAACGAGACAGTAGTAACCAGTTGTCAAACACACAACTGTTGTGAGACATAATAACGAGACAGTAGTAACCAGTTGTCAAACACACAACTGTTGTGAGACATAATAATGAGACAGTAGTAACCAGTTGTCAAACACACAACTGTTGTGAGACATAATAACGAGACAGTAGTAACCAGTTGTCAAACACACAACTGTTGTGAGACATAATAATGAGACAGTATTAACCAGCTGTCAAACACACAACTGTTGTGAGACATAATAATCAGACAGTAGTAACCAGTTGTCAAACACACAACTGTTGTGAGACATAATAATCAGACAGTATTAACCAGCTGTCAAACACACAACTGTTGTGAGACATAATAATGAGACAGTATTAACCAGTTGTCAAACACACAACTGTTGTGAGACATAATAATGAGACAGTATTAACCAGTTGTCAAACACACAACTGTTGTGAGACATAATAACGAGACAGTAGTACCCAGTTGTCAAACACACAACTGTTGTGAGACATAATAACGAGACAGTAGTAACCAGTTGTCAAACACACAACTGTTGTGAGACATAATAACGAGACAATAGTAACCAGTTGTCAAACACACAACTGTTGTGAGACATAATAATGAGACAGTATTAACCAGTTGTCAAACACACAACTGTTGTGAGACATAATAACGAGACAGTAGTAACCAGTTGTCAAACACACAACTGTTGTGAGACATAATAATGAGACAGTATTAACCAGTTGTCAAACACACAACTGTTGTGAGACATAATAACGAGACAGTAGTAACCAGTTGTCAAACACACAACTGTTGTGAGACATAATAACGAGACAGTAGTAACCAGCTGTCAAACACACAACTGTTGTGAGACATAATAATGAGACAGTAGTAACCAGTTGTCAAACACACAACTGTTGTGAGACATAATCATCACCACTCGTTATCTCAGACAGTATTTACTCAGGTCGGAGTCGTAATGGATGTTTATCCACCGTGGGAATGGAGTCAGGACAGAGGTAAAGAAATGTAGTCAAGACGAAGATTGTTATTATACAAGGATTGTGGTTAGAACAGGGTTGTGGTTAGAGGAGAAGGATTGTGGTTAGAGGAGAAGGATTGTGGTTAGAGGAGAAGGATTGTGGTTAAAGCAGGGTTGTGGTTAGAGGAGAAGGATTGTGGTTAAAGCAGCATTGTGGTTAGAGGAGAAGGATTGTGGCTAGAGGAGAAGGATTGTGGTTAGAGGAGAAGGATTGTGGTTAGAGGAGAAGGATTGTGGTTAGAGGAGAAGGATTGTGGTTAAAGCAGGGTTGTGGTTAGAGGAGAAGGATTGTGGTTAGAGGAGAAGGATTGTGGTTAAAGCAGGGTTGTGGTTAGAGAAGGAATGTGGTTAGAGGAGAAGGATTGTGGTTAAAGCAGGGTTGTGGTTAGAGAAGAAGGATTGTGGTTAGAGGAGAAGGATTGTGGTTAAAGCAGGGTTGTGGTTAGAGGAGAAGGATTGTGGTTAGAAAAGAAGGATTGTGGTTAAAGCAGGGTTGTGGTTAGAGAAGGATTGTGGTTAAAACAGGGTTGTGGTTAGAGGAGAAGGATTGTGGTTAGATTAAGACACATATGCAACATCTGGGTATCTTTATTGTAGACGTTTCGCCATCCAGTGGCTTTATCAATACAAATTCTAGGACATAACTTGAAGACAGTAGAACTATGTACAGAAGATGAGGTAATCAGTCCCTCAACCTAGGAGTAGGTGCAAACAGCACCATAGTCGTGAAGATTCTGAAGCAGAAGACAGGATCCTGGCGCTTATATAGTAACGTCAGGTGTAGCAGACGAGGGCATATTCACTGGTAGGCGGGATTCCCCAGTGGAAGTAGGTCCTTCCCAAAGAGATGGGTTAGTTGTAGTAGTAGTTGGTTGAGGGACTGATTACCTCATCTTCTGTACATAGTTCTACTGTCTTCAAGTTATGTCCTAGAATTTGTATTGATAAAGCCACTGGATGGCGAAACGTCTACAATAAAGATACCCAGATGTTGCACATGTGTCTTAATCTCATCTTGTCGGTATTATATACCATTCGTACACAACTTGTCAGACACTGCAACATCATGGAATCTTAATTCTGAGGACATGTACATAACCTTCACGACTACGACAACTACTACTACAACTAACCCATCTCTTTGGGAAGGACCTACTTCCACTGGGGAATCCCGCCTACCAGTGAATATGCCCTCGTCTGCTACACCTCTCACTCTAACTCACTCTCTCTCTCTCTCACTCTCACTCCCACTCACTCTCTCACTCTCTCTCACTCTCTCTCACTCACTCTCTCACTCTCACTCACTTTCTCACTCTCTCTCTCACTCTCTTTCTCACTCACTCTCTCTCTCTCACTCTCTCTCTCTCACTCTCTCTCTCACTCTCTCTCTCACTCTGTCACTCACTCATTCACTCTCTCACTCTCTCTCACTCACTCTGTCTCCCACTCTCACTCTCACTCACTCTCAATCACTCTCTCACTCTCACTCTCTCACTCTCACTCACTCTCTCTCACTCTATCTCTCACTCTCTCTCTCACTCACTCTCTCTCTCTCTCTCCCTCACTCTCACTCTCTCTCTCTCTCTCTCTCACTCTCACTCTCTCTCACTCTCTCTCTCTCACCCTCTCACTCTCTCTCTGTCTACCTCTCACTCTCTCATTCTCTCTCACTCTCACTCACTCTCTCTCACTCTCACCCACTCTCTCACTCTCACTCACTCTCTCACTCATTCTCTCACTCTCTCACTCTCTCACTCACTCTCTCACTCTCACTCACTCTCACTCTCTCTCTCACTCTCTCACTCTCACTCACTCTCTCACTCACTCTCTCACTCTCACTCTCTCACTCTCACTCTCTCACTCTCTCTCACTCTCTTTTTTTTTTCTTTTTTTACACAGGGTTTGACAAGGTTAAGGATCCCTAGCTTTATTGACAGCTATATTACAGGTTAAGGATTCCTAACTTTATTGGCAAGCTAAGAGCTGTTACCTACATCAGCTCATTTGAAAGCATTTTTATTGTTATGAGACATACAAGTAGGGAACAGGATGAAGTTGGAGCCATCTGTGGGCCAGCATTTTCATTTGATCAACTGACTTTATCTCGTTGACATCATTATGCTGTACGAATGTGTTCCATACTCGAGTCATACTGGATATGTATGATCTCAGATGGAGTGATGTTCTGGAGAAGGGTACAGCCAGAGTGAAGTTGCTGCTTTCTGCCCGTCTTGTGGCATAAAAGCTTGTTTCACGCTGTCCTCGAAGTGGATCCAAGTGTGGTATTTTGACAATATTGGCCTTGTACATAACAGTAAGGCCACCCACATCCCTCCTATGTTGAAGGCTCTGCTGAAATGACAGATCTATCCAGGATGGGTCCAGGCGAGAGATGAGACGTCTTGCTCTGTTCTCTACTCTGTCAAGCAGTCGCAGATGAGAGGGGGGGCAGGCAAACCAAGAAAGTGGAGCATACTCAAGGTGTGAGCGTACTTGTGCCTCGTACAGAATCTTGCAACCCCTACTGTCAAGCAGATGCGAGATACGGCGAAGTGCTGTAAGCTTCCTGGCTGCCTTGTTTGCAAGATTTACAACATGGTTCTTCATGGTTAGTTTGGAGTCAAATTTCACCCAAAGGATATCAACTTCTTCTCCAGGTGCCAACATCCTCCCATTCATCCTTACTACTGCACCAGCATTACCATCATGGTGCCTAGAGACGATCATCATTTGCGTTTTCTTAGGTGCAAATGTTACTTGCCATCTATTTCCCCAAGCTGATATAGCTCTCAGCTGGTGATTGATGTAGCTTAGAGCAGCTGGCATTTCTTCTCTTGGATAAGTGAATGTCAGTGTACAGTCGTCTGCATATGCATGTGATTCTGGGATGAGATGGAGAAGGTCGTTGAAGTAGACATTCCATAACAATGGACCCAGCACGCTTCCTTGTGGAACGCTTGCCCCAATAGGATGCCTTGCTGATTTCGTTCCATTGAGGACTACACTTAGAGATCTACCATGAAGGTAATCACTGAGGAGACATAGCGTAGAGCCTGCAATTCCCAGTGCTTGAAGTTTTGCTAAGAGGCCCTGGTGCCACAACCGGTCGAAAGCGCCAGCAATGTCCAGTGCTACCACACAGCTGACTTTGAATTCATCCAGTGACTGGTGCCACTTAGTGGAGAGGTTTAACAACAGATCAGCAGCAGAGTAACCTTTCCTGAAGCCATATTGACGATCACAAAGTAGTGAGTGGTAGTCAAAAAAATCCGTCATTTGTCTTGAGATTATTGTCTCAAGGATCTTACCAGTGATTGACAGGAGTGACACTGGTCTGTAGTTGCTGATTTCTGCTCTGCTCTTCTTTTTGTGAACAGGGACTACATTTGCCTCTTTCCATAGAGAGGGCCATTTACACTCTCTCTCTCTCACTCTCTCTCACTCACTCTCTCTCTCACTCTCTCACTCTCTCTCTCTCACTCTCTCACTCTCACTCTCTCACTCTCTCTCACTCTCCCTCTCACTCTCTCACTCTCACTCACTCTCTCTCTCTCTCACTCTCTCACTCACACTCACTCTCTCACTCTCTCTCTCACTCTCTCTCACTCTCTCACTGTCTCTCTCTCACTCTCTCACTCTCACTCTCTCACTCTCTCACTCTCTCTCACTCTCTCACTCTCTCTCACTCTCACTCACTCTCTCACTCTCACTCTCTCTCACTCTCTCACTCTCTCTCACTCTCACTCACTCACTCTCTCACTCTCTCTCTCACTCACTCTCTCTCACTCTCTCTAATTCTCTCACTCTCATTCTCCCTCATTCTCTCACTCTCACTCTCTCACTCCCTCACTCTCTCACTCTCTCTCTCTCACTCTCTCACTCTCACTCTCACTCTCACTCTCTCACTCTCACTCTCTCACTCTCACTCTCTCACTCTCACTCTCTCACTCTCTCACTCTCACTCTCTCACTCTCTCACTCTCTCACTCTCTCACTCTCTCTCTCTCTCACTCTCACTCTCTCTCACTCACACTCACTCTCTCTAATTCTCTCACTCTCTCGCTCTCACTCTCACTCTCACTCTCTCATTCTCTCACTCTCACTCTCTCACTCACTCTCTCTCTATCACTCTCTCTCATTCTCACTCTCACTCTCTCACTCTCACTCTCTCACTCTCTCTCACTCTCACTCACTCACTCTCTCACTCTTTCACTCTCACTCTCTCACTCTCTCTCACTCTCTCACTCTCTCACTCTCTCTCACTCTCTCACTCTCACTCTCTCACTCTCACTCTCTCACTCTCACTCTCACTCTCTCACTCTCACTCTCTCACTCTCACTCTCACTCTCACTCTCTCACTCTCACTCTCTCTCACTCTCACTCTCACTCTCACTCTCTCACTCTCACTCTCTCACTATCTCACTCTCTCACTCTCACTCTCTCACTCTCATTCTCTCACTCTCTCACTCTCACTTACTCACTCTCTCTCACTCTCTCTCACACTCACTTTCACTCTCTCACTCTCTCACACTCACTCACTCACTCTCACTCTGTCACTCTCTCACTCTCACTCTCTCACTCTCACTCTCTGACTCTCTGACTCTCTCACTCTCACTCTCTCACTCTCACTCTCTCACTCTCACTCTCTCTCACTCTCACTCTCTCTCACTCTCACTCTCTCTCACTCTCTCTCACTCTCACTCTCTCTCACTCTCACTCTCACTCTCACTCACTCACTCTCACTCTCTCTCACTCCTCTCACTCTTTCACTCTCACTCTCTCACTCTCACTCTCTCTCACTCTCACTCTCTCTCACTCACTCTCTCACTCACTCCTTCACTCTCTCACTCTCACTCTCTTACTCTCACTCTCTTACTCTCTTACTCTCACTCTCACTCTCATTCTCTCACTCTCTCACTCTTACTCTCTCACTCTCTCACTCTCTCACTCTCACTCTCTCACTCTCACTCTCTCTCACTCTCTCACTCACTCTCACTCTCTCACTCTCACTCTCACTCTCTCTCTCACTCTCACTCTCTCACTCTCACTCTCTCACTCTCACTCTCTCACTCTCTCTCACTCTCACTTTCACTCTCTCTCACACTCACTCTCTCACTCTCACTCACTCACTCTCACTCTCTCACTCTCTCTCACTCTCACTCTCTCTCACTCACTCTCACTCTCTCTCTTCCTCTCTCTCACTCACTCTCACTCTCTCTCTCACTCTCATTCTCTCACTCTCTCACTCTCACTCTCTCACTCTCACTCTCACTCTCACTCTCACTCTCTCTCACTCTCTCTCTCTCACTCTCACTCTCACTCTCACTCTCACTCTCACTCTCTCACTCTCACTCTCTCACTCTCACTCTCTCTCTCACTCTCACTCTCACTCTCTCACTCTCACTCACTCTCTCACTCTCACTCTCTCACTCTCACTCACTCTCTCACTCTCACTCACTCTCTCACTCTCACTCACTCTCTCACTCTCACTCACTCTCTCACTCTCACTCTCTCACTCTCACTCTCACTCTCACTCACTCACTCTCTCACTCACTCACTCTCACTCTCTCACTCTCACTCTCACTCTCTCACTCTCACTCTCTCTCACTCTCTCACTCTCACTCTCTCTCTCACTCTCACTCTCACTCTCTCACTCTCACTCTCTGACTCTCACTCTCACTCTCACTCTCTCTCAGTCTCTCACTCTCTCTCACTCTCACTCTCTCTCACTCTCTCACTCTCACTCTCTCTCTCACTCTCACTCTCACTCTCTCTCAGTCTCTCACTCTCACTCTCTCACTCTCTTTCTCTCACTCTCTCTCACTCTCACTCTCACTCTCTTCCTCTCTCTCACTCTCACTCTCTCTCACACTCACTCTCACTCTCTCACTCTCTCTCACTCTCTCACTCTCTCTCACTCTCTTCCTCTCTCTCACTCTCTCTCTCTCACTCTCTCAGTCTCTCACTCTCTTCCTCTCACTCACTCTCACTCTCTCTCTCTCACTCTCACTCTCTCCCTCACTCTCTCACTCTCACTCACTCTCACTCTCAGTCTCTCACTCTCTTTCTCTCACTCTCACTCTCACTCTCTCACTCTCTCTCTCACTCTCTCTCACTTTCTCTCAGTCTCTCACTCTCTTCCTCTCTCTCACTCTCTCTCTATCAGTCTCTCACTCTCTTCCTCTCACTCACTCTCACTCTCACTCACTCTCTCACTCTCTCTCACTCACTCACACTCTCTCACTCTCACTCACTCTCTCACTCTCACTCACTCTCTCTCACTCACTCTCTCTCACTCTCACTCTCTCTCACTCTCTTCCTCTCTCACTCTCTCACTCTCACTCAC
>NC_091357.1:19701051-19713551 GCF_038502225.1 Cherax quadricarinatus
CCTCACCCTTTCCCTCCCCTCCCTCTCTTTCTCACTCTCTCCCTCACTCCCTCTCTCCCTCACCCTTTCTCTCTCTCTCCCTCACTCTTTCTCACTCTCTCCCTCACCCTTTCTCCCTCACTCTTTCTCGCTCTCTCCCTCACCCTTTCTCCCTCTCTCCCTCACCCTTTCTCACTCCCTCACCCTTTCTCCCTCACTCTTTCTCACTCTCCCTCACCGTTTCTCCCTTTCTCCCTCACCGTTTCTCCCTCTCTCCCTCATCCTTTCTCCCTCTCTCCCTCACCCTTTCTCCCTCACTCTTTCTCCCCACTCCCTCACCCTTTCTCCCTCTCTCCCTCACCCTTTCTCCCCATTCCCTCACCCTTTCTCCCCACTCCCTCACCCTTTCTCCCCACTCCCTCACCCTTTCTCTCTCTTTCCCTCACCCTTTCTCCCCACTTCCTCACCCTTTCTCCCTCTCTCCCTCACCCTTTCTCCCCACTCCCTTACCCTTTCTTTCCTCCCTCTCCCTTACCCTTTCTCCACACTCCCTCACCCTTTCTCCCCACTCCCTCACCCTTTCTCCCCACTCCCTCACCCTTTCTCCACACTCCCTCACCCTTTCTCCTCACTCCCTCACCCTTTCTCCCCACTCCCTCACCCTTTCTCCCTCTCTCCCTCACCCTTTCTCCCCACTCCCTCACCCTTTCTCCCCACTCCCTCACCCTTTCTCCCCACTCCCTCACCCTTTCTCCCCACTCCCTCACCCTTTCTTCCCACTCCCTCACCCTTTCTCCCCACTCCCTCACCCTTTCTCCCCACTCCCTCACCCTTTCTCCCCATTCCCTCACCCTTTCTCCCCACTCCCTCACCCTTTCTCCCCACTCCCTCACCCTTTCTCCCCACTCCCTCACCCTTTCTCGCCACTCCCTCACCCTTTCTCCCCATTCCCTCACCCTTTCTCCCCACTCCCTCACCCTTTCTCCCCACTCCCTCACCCTTTCTCCCCACTCCCTCACCCTTTCTCCCCACTCCCTCACCCTTTCTCCCCACTCCCTCACCCTTTCTCCCCACTCCCTCACCCTTTCTCCTCACTCCGTCACCCTTTCTTCCCACTCCCTCACCCTTTCTCCCCACTCGCTCACCCTTTCTCCCCACTCCCTCACCCTTTCTCCCCACTCCCTCACCCTTTCTCCCCACTCCCTCACCCTTTCTCCCCACTCCCTCTCCCTTTCTCCCCACTCCCTCACCCTTTCTCCCCACTCCCTCACCCTTTCTCCTCACTCCCTCACCCTTTCTCCCCACTCCCTCACCCTTTCTCCCCACTCCCTCACCCTTTCTCCCCACTCCCTCACCCTTTCTCCCCACTCCCTCACCCTTTCTCCCCACTCCCTCACCCTTTCTCCTTCACCCTTTCTCCCCACTCCCTCACCCTTTCTCCCCACTCCCTCACCCTTTCTCCCACTCCCTCACCCTTTCTCCCCACTCCCTCACCCTTTCTCCCCACTTCCTCACCCTTTCTCCCTCACCCTTTCTCCCCACTCCCTCACTCTTTCCCCCCACTCCCTCACCCTTTCTCCCTCTCTCCCCTCTCCCTCACCCTTTCTCCCTCTCTCCCCTCTCCCTCACCCTTTCTCTCCATTCCCTCACCCTTTGTCAAGTAAAGAGCGTGAATGACGTAAAGAGCGTAATTGTGACGTAAATAGCGTGACTGTCACGTAAAGAGCGTAATTGTGACGTAAAGAGCGTGACTGTGACGTAAAGAGAGTGACTGTGACGTAAAGAGCGTGACTGTCACGTAAAGAGCGTGACTGTGACGTAAAGAGCGTGACTTTGGCGTAAATATTATAATTATGACGTAAACTTACGTTAATTATGACGTAAATACAGTGTAATTACGAAGTAAATATAACGTAAACAACCTAAGACAAAGGTAACCTAAACCCGCACCAGAGTGCTAAACCCGCACCAGAGTGCTAAACCCGCACCAGAGTGCTAAACCCGCACCAGAGTGCTAAACCCGCACCAGAGTGATAAACCCGCACCAGTGCTAAACCAGCACCAGAGTGCTAAACCAGCACCAGAGTGCTAAACCCGCACCAGAGTGCTAAACCCGCACCAGAGTGCTAAACCCTTCACTTTGACAGTGAAATATGGATAAGTGGTTACAACCTTTTTAGATGCGACAGAAAAAACAGGCAACAAGGGGGGGGGGTTGGCCTGTATGTCAAAGAGTCCCTCATCTGCACGGAGTTGCTGAACACCACAAATGAGGTAGTTGAAGCTCTATCAATAAAGATCGAGAACCAAAACCTAGTCATTGTGGTTGTATACAAGCCACCAGATGCAACCTCCCAACAGTTCAAGGAACTGCTACTGAAAATCGATTACTGTTTGAAAAACCTTCCAGCTCCATCCCCAAACATCTTACTGCTTGGTGATTTCAACCTAAGGCATACAAAATGGAAGAATGTAGCAAATAATGTTATAGCTGAAACAATCCCCGGAGGTAGCGCAGATGAAAGGTCACACACACATGAGCTACTAAGTCTCTGTGAAAAACACACCTTAAGCCAGCAGATAGTGGAGCCAACAAGACTAGAAAACACACTTGACCTTATCTTCACAAATAATGAGGACCTGATAAGAGACATAAGAATATAAAAAACAACTAATTCCGATCACAATCTAATCGAAGTCCAGACGTACATGCATAGGGGTCCTGATCAGCAGAATGCATGTACCTGTGAAGGTGTCTTCACAAAATACAACTTCAACAACAAGAACATCAACTGGGACCAGGTAAACCATGTCCTAAACGAAACATGTTGGGAAGATGTCTTAAATGACATGGATCCAAACCAGTGCCTTGAAAGGATCAACTTCCTGGTAGCCGAAGCATGTTCTAGGCATATTCCCCTAAGAAAGAAGAAGAGCAGGAGTAAACTGGAGAGAAAAAGACGCTCCCTCTACAGAAGACGACGAAGAGTCACTGAGCTCCTCAGGAGTGCTAGAATATCTGATACACGAAAGGAGGCGCTGACCAGGGAAGTGGAAACTATCGAACTTAAGCTAAATGACTCTTACAGGAACCATGTGGCATGCAAAGAGTACGTAACCTTTATTCGGCGCATGGACACACCCTCATTTACAGGCTATCTCCCCCAACCAGCGAACCAGGTTGCTAAGAGTTGATGATGGGGCCCCATCGTTCAACTAGTGACCAGGTTCTAGCCAATAAGAAGGTGGGATTGACAATCGCAGAGGTTATGTGGATACCGCTCTCCTGTCTGCCCTTGTCATTCCCATTCTAGAGCTGGTTGAAGCACGGTCTGCTTTCTTGTGGCTTCTATTTCTGCCTTGCTTACCGTGACGTGCACTATATTTATTACTGTACATAGTGTACATATTGCTGTTCTAAATTTGGTGAAGGATAATATAAGTCTAAACTTTTTCTACTGTGTTTATTTGCTCCCATTACACCTGGGTTAACAGGCCATTTGAAAGCCTAGGTTGTAATATGGGTAGCCTGTCCGAGAGCTGGACTTAGAGAAACGGTTGAGCTTAGGGTGAAGCTTGTAGCAGGAACATTGTGTAGCTTGCTGTTTCGCTTCGCTTTACAAATTTTGCGTGTCAGTTGCTTATGATCAGCCTTGCTATTGTGTGATCGTTCAACAGCTCGCTACTAGCTTGTTCAGTGTGCTCGCTTCGCTACGGTCAATCTTGTGTGCAGTCGGCTTTGCTTGTATGCGTATTTTGCAATCGTACTGTGCATAGCTAAGCGTGTTCTGCAAATTAACGTGTTACGTTGGGGTATTCGTACTGTGCATAGCGAATAACTTATGCCACCTAGACGAGTCAGACGCCTGGTGTCGGCATATACTTTGCATAACCTACCTAAATTGTCCCTACAGCGTTGTTGGCAAATTGCTCGTTCCATTGGCATTCCCTATAAACGCACTCTTACAGCTGCGCAACTGCGTTCACTTATTGCTGACATACTTATTGAAGAAGAGATGGCACATCAGACTCCTCCCTCTACGGGAGCTAGGGCAAAAACTACTATGTTCTCGCAGGAGGAAGATGATACACCTACGGAGCAAAATGGTCAGTATAGTGCACATGGGTTGTCTCAGGGTGAATCAGCGTCGTTGGCACTTCAGCTGGCAAAAATCAATCTTGAGCAAACTAGGGAACAGAGAGCATTCGCAAGGGAAGAATTTGATAGGGAAAGAGAAAGGAGGCAGTTTTCGCATTCTGTAAACGATTTCAGTTTACAAAAAGCAGTACAGCTTGTTCCCCGCTTCAATGAGGCCGAACCAGAGCAATTTTTCGAAAGCTTCGAAAATCAGGCTCGAGCCTTGAGGTGGCCGGAACAGCACTGGGCAGCGTTGGTTCATACAGCATTATTGGGTAAGGCACAGGAATTTACGTCGGTATTAACTGACGCTGAATTCTCTGATTATCAAGTAGTGAAGACCACAGTGTTGGGAGCATATACATGTATCCCAGCTAAATATCGTAAGACCTTCAAATTGAACAGGCGGCAGCTTGGTCAATCCCTGGTGGACTTTGTGAGACAGCAAACCAAAGCTTTTACCAGCTGGTATAAAGCGAGTGGTGTCTCTAACTTTGAGGAGCTGGTGCAGCTTATTCTGATTGATAACCTGCTGGAGTCTGTGGGACCAGAGGTTCGTGTCTTTCTGCAGGATCGTGACTTAACCACTGCATTGGAGGCGGCCAGGTTGGCTGATACCTTCGAAACGAACCGCTCCTTGTCCGAGCGGTCCCGTCTCTCTTTTCAACAGTCTGGCGTGAGCAGAGGGAGAGCGTCTACGACATCCAACCAAGTCACCTGGTGAGCCACGCTTCTCAACATATGGTCCCCCTGCGGAGAGGCAAACTACTTATGGAGCATCTCGACAACAATATCCAGAGAGGCACCAGCCAGAACGACACCACTTGCAACGTCATCAGGGAGTAAAGGGCAAGCCTGTCGTCTGCTTCAGGTGTAATAAAGTAGGTCATATCAGTTCCAACTGCCCCCAAAAACCTCAACCCATCGGGAAAATCTCTAATATCCCTAGTAACATGTCCCCTAGAGAAGTAGAAAAAGTTTAGACTTATATTATCCTTCACCAATTATAACAGCAATATGTACACTATGTACAGTGATAAATATAGTGCACTCCACGGTAAGCAAGGCAGAAATAGAAGCCACAAGATAGCAGACCGTGCTTCAACCAGCTCTAGAGTGGGAATGACAAGGGCAGACAGGAGAGCGGTATCCACATAACCTCTGCGATTGTCAATCCCACCTTCTTATTGGCTAGAACCTGGTCACTAGTTGAACGATGGGGCCCCATCATCAACTCTTAGCAACCTGGTTCGCTGGTTGGGGGAGATAGCCTGTAAATGAGGGTGTGTCCATGCGCCGAATAAAGGTTACGTACTCTTTGCATGCCACACCCCCACCCCCGAGAAGGCTCAGGATGAGGCTGCCACCTCCCAGTGGTAACCGTGCCGCCATGGCACAAAATAATGGGACCGCCTATCCTCTCCACCATCCCACTCTTAGACGTAAGCTCAGCACTCTACAACCCGTCTTCAAGGTTGCAGGTGGCACGTGAGTTGGCCACGGCTAACCTAAAGACAGCTCAAAGTAAGATGAAACAGAGGTATGACAAAAGTGCACAATTCCGCTCCTTCCATCCAGGAGACAAGGTGTTGGTGCAGGAACCTATACCTGGCCACAACTTGAAAGCTAGATTTACGGGACCTATGCAGATAGTAAGTAGATTATCTGATTTAAATTATGTGGTAGCTCCCATTGATAAGACCTCAAAAACAAAAACTTACCACATTAATCAAATCAAGGCCTTTCATACACCAGATAAAGTCCCAGTAATGACTCTGTCCTCTACCTCTGAGGACGACTCTGACTCTTTGCACTCTATCTCTGAAATTAATACTAAACTTTCAAATTCTGTCCTCCTCAAGGATCCTAGCCCTTTAATGGCTGGATTATCTGAAATACAAGCAACCAATTTAACTGAGCTTCTACAGTCATATCCTAATATTTTTTCGGATGTGCCGAAAAAATGTACGTTAGGTTACCATGATGTAGATGTGGGAAAATCTAAACCAATTAAACTCTCCCCCTACAGAGCTAATCCTGAAAAGCAAAGGCTACTTCAGCAGGAAGTAGACTTCTTGTTAGAACATGGTTTAGTGGAGGAGTCATCTAGTCCATGGGCTTCACCGTGCATCCTAGTAAAGAAGGCTGATGGAGGGTTTCGTATGTGCACAGACTACCGTAAAGTGAACGAGGTCACAATTACAGATGCTTACCCTCTTCCTCGTCTGGATGACGTAATTGACTTTGTGGGTAAGGCTACTTTTGTGTCCAAATTAGATCTCCTTAAAGGTTACTATCAGGTACCTTTGACAGATAAGGCGAAGGAAATCTCTGCCTTCGTAATTCCAGGAGGTCATTATCAGTATACAGTTACCCCCTTCGGAATGAAAAATTCCCCCTCTTCATTCCAGAAACTCATCCATCAGGCTATTAAAGGACTTGAAGGCACGGCAGCATACCTAGATGATATTGTTGTGGTGTCTGATACTTGGGATCAACACCTACTTAGACTTAAAGCTCTGTTTGAGACCTTTAAGAATTCCCAATTAACAGTTAATTTGTCTAAATCTTCCTTTGGCCAGGCCACTATCACTTTTCTAGGCCATGAAGTAGGTAGTGGTAATGTTGCACCTAAACTTGCTAAAGTTCTTTCGATTAAAGATTATCCAGTTCCTCATGATAGGAAATCTCTTCAACGTTTCCTAGGCATGATAGGATTTTACAGAAGATTCTGTAAGAATTTCTCAGATATTGTAGCCCCTCTTACCTCTCTTACCAGTCATAAAGTTCCCTTTAATTGGACGTCAGATTGTAACACTGCTTTTAATAAAGCAAAAAGATTATTGTGCTCTGCACCCATTCTCCTGTCTCCAGACTTCTCCAAACCTTTTTCATTACAGGTTGATGCTTGTGAGTCTGGGGTTGGGGCGGTACTATTACAAATCGGGAACAAGGAGTTGCAGCCTGTAGCATACTTTTCAGCTAAGTTCCAGCCACATCAGAGAGCTTACTCTACCATTGAAAAAGAAGCCCTCGCGCTGGTAATGGCTTTGGAGCATTTCGATGTTTATGTGGGCCAGACATCGCAGGTGGTCACAGTCTACAGTGATCACAACCCGTTAGTCTATCTCCAAGCCATGAAGAATCACAACACAAGGCTTATGCGTTGGACGCTCAGGCTGCAGCCCTATAACTTCAAAATTCGTTACATTGCCGGCAAAGAAAATGTGTTGGCAGACTCTTTGTCAAGAGTCTAGTTTAATATTTTATTTAGGTTAGGATGTATTTGTGGTAATCCCCCTTTCAAGCTCTTTTTTTTTATCCCCTGATGTGGGGGTTTTTTTTTTAGTGAGGGGATACGGGCTACCGTCCGCTTGTATCTTGGACCTATGTTGGCCTATCTGACTGCTGTCTCACACTGAGTTTAGGGTTTGGCTTTTGGTCACTAGGAAAGCTGAGCTCTATCTAAGAGTGGGATGGTGGAGAGGATAGGCGGTCCCATTATTTTGTGCCATGGCGGCACGGTTACCACTGGGAGGTGGCAGCCTCATCCTGAGCCTTCTCGGGGGTGGGGGTGTGGCATGCAAAGAGTACGTAACCTTTATTCGGCGCATGGACACACCCTCATTTACAGGCTATCTCCCCCAACCAGCGAACCAGGTTGCTAAGAGTTGATGATGGGGCCCCATCGTTCAACTAGTGACCAGGTTCTAGCCAATAAGAAGGTGGGATTGACAATCGCAGAGGTTATGTGGATACCGCTCTCCTGTCTGCCCTTGTCATTCCCACTCTAGAGCTGGTTGAAGCACGGTCTGCTATCTTGTGGCTTCTATTTCTGCCTTGCTTACCGTGGAGTGCACTATATTTATCACTGTACATAGTGTACATATTGCTGTTATAATTGGTGAAGGATAATATAAGTCTAAACTTTTTCTACTGTGTTTATTTGCTCCCATTACACCTGGGATAACAGGCCATTTGAAATCCTAGGTTGTAATAACGACTCAAATGATTTCTTCATGAATGAGCCTCAAAACTCCATAAATGTATGCCAGATTTCCGACATCACCCTAACTCCGATAGATTTCGAAAAAGCCATTGACAACATGCCTATGCACTCAGCCCCGGGCCCAGACTCGTGGAACTCTGTTTTCATTAAGAACTGCAAGAAACCCCTCTCGCGTGCCCTAAGTACACTATGGGGGAGGAGCTTGGACATGGGTGAAATTCCACAGTCACTTAAAACAACGGATATAGCCCCACTTCATAAAGGTGGCAGCAAAGCATTAGCTAAGAACTATAGACCATTAGCTCTGACGTCCCACATCATAAAAATCTTTGAAAGAGTGCTAAGAAGCAGGATTGCAAATCAACTGGATTCCCAAAATCTGCACAATCCAGGGCAACATGGGTTCAGGGCAGGTCGCTCCTGCCTCTCACAACTACTGGATCACTATGACATGGCCTTGGATGCACTGGAAGAAAATCAGAATGCAGATGTAATATACACAAACTTTGCAAAAGCATTTGACAAATGCGATCATGGCGTAATAGCCCATAAAATACGTGCTAAAGGAATAACTGGGAAAGTGGGGAGATGGATCTTCAACTTCCTAACAAATCGAACACAAAGAGTAGTGGTCAACAGAGTTAAATCGGAGGCTGCCATAGTGAAGAGCTCTGTTCCACAAGGCACAGTACTCGCCCCCATCTTATTCCTTATCCTCATATCAGACATAGACAGAGATATACACCACAGCACCGTATCATCCTTTGCGGATGATACTAGGATCTGCATGAGGCTGTCATCTGCTGAGGACGCGGTTAACCTCCAAGAATATATAAACAAAGTTTTCCAGTGGGCAACGGTAAACAATATGATGTTCAATGAGGACAAATTCCAACTACTCCGTTATGGAAAACTGGAGGAGATAATAACTAGAACAGAGTATACTACTGACTCCGGGATACAATAGAGCGGAAAAATAATGTAAGGGACCTGGGAGTAGTAATGTCTGAGGATCTCACTTTCAAGGATCACAACAGTGCCACGATCGCACGTGCAAAGAAAATGATAGGATGGATAATGAGAACTTTCAAAACGAGAGATGCCAAGCCCATGATGATCCTTTTCAAATCACTTGTTCTCTCTAGGCTGGAATACTGCTGTACATTAACATCTCCATTCAAAGCAGGTGAAATCGCAGATCTAGAGAGTGTACAGAGATCCTTTACTGCACGTATAAGTTCTGTCAAGCACCTTAACTACTGGGAACGCTTGGAAGCACTTGACTTGTACTCGTTGGAACGCAGGAGGGAGAGATATATCATAATCTACACTTGGAAAATCTTGGAAGGAATGGTCCCAAATCTGCACAATGAAATCACTCCCTACGAAAGTAAAAGACTGGGAAGGCGATGCAAAATGCCGCCAATAAAAAGTAGGGGCGCCATTGGTACACTAAGGGAAAACACCATAAGTGTCCGGGGCCCAAAACTGTTCAACAGCCTCCCATCAAGCATTAGGGGAATTGCCAATAGACCCCTGGCTGCCTTCAAGAGAGAGCTGGACAGATACCTAAAGTCAGTGCCGGATCAGCCGGGCTGTGGCTCGTACGTTGGACTGCGTGCGGCCAGCAGTAACAGCCTGGTTGATCAGGCCCTGATCTATCTGGAGGCCTGGTTATGGACCGGGCCGCGGGGGCGTTGATCCCCGGAATAACCTCCAGGTAACCCGTACTAGAGTGCTAAACCCGCACCAGAGTGCTAAACCAGCACCAGAGTGCTAAACCCGCACCAGAGTGCTAAACCCGCACCAGAGTGCTAAACCCGCACCAGAGTGCTAAACCCGTACTAGAGTGCTAAACCCACACCAGAGTGCTAAACCAGCACCAGAGTGCTAAACCCGCACCAGAGTGATAAACCCGCACCAGAGTGCTAAACCCGCACCAGAGTGCTAAACCCACACCAGAGTGCTAAACCCGCACCAGAGTGCTAAACCCGCACCAGAGTGCTAAACCCACACCAGAGTGCTAAACCCACACCAGAGTGCTAAACCCGCACCAGAGTGCTAAACCCACACCAGAGTGCTAAACCCGCACCAGAGTGCTAAACCCGCACCAGAGTGCTAAACCCACACCAGAGTGCTAAACCCACACCAGAGTGCTAAAACCCGCACCAGAGTGCTAAACCCACACCAGAGTGCTAAACCCGCACCAGAGTGCTAAACCCACACCAGAGTGCTAAACCAGCACCAGAGTGCTAAACCCGCACCAGAGTGCTAAACCCGCACCAGAGTGCTAAACCCACACCAGAGTGCTAAACCCACACCAGAGTGCTAAACCCGCACCAGAGTGCTAAACCCACACCAGAGTGCTAAACCCACACCAGAGTGCTAAACCCACACCAGAGTGCTAAACCCGCACCAGAGTGCTAAACCCGCACCAGAGTGCTAAACCCACACCAGAGTGCTAAACCAGCACCAGAGTGCTAAACCAGCACCAGAGTGCTAAACCCACACCAGAGTGCTAAACCCACACCAGAGTGCTAAACCAGCACCAGAGTGCTAAACCCGCACCAGAGTGCTAAACCCACACCAGAGTGCTAAACCAGCACCAGAGTGCTAAACCCACACCAGAGTGCTAAACCCGCACCAGAGTGCTAAACCCACACCAGAGTGCTAAACCAGCACCAGAGTGCTAAACCCCCACCAGAGTGCTAAACCAGCACCAGAGTGCTAAACCCACACCAGAGTGCTAAACCCACACCAGAGTGCTAAACCCGCACCAGAGTGCTAAACCCACACCAGAGTGCTAAACCAGCACCAGAGTGCTAAACCCACACCAGAGTGCTAAACCAGCACCAGAGTGCTAAACCCACACCAGAGTGCTAAACCAGCACCAGAGTGCTAAACCCACACCAGAGTGCTAAACCAGCACCAGAGTGCTAAACCCACACCAGAGTGCTAAACCCACACCAGAGTGCTAAACCCGCACCAGAGTGCTAAACCCACACCAGAGTGCTAAACCAGCACCAGAGTGCTAAACCCACACCAGAGTGCTAAACCAGCACCAGAGTGCTAAACCCACACCAGAGTGCTAAACCCACACCAGAGTGCTAAACCCGCACCAGAGTGCTAAACCCACACCAGAGTGCTAAACCAGCACCAGAGTGCTAAACCCACACCAGAGTGCTAAACCAGCACCAGAGTGCTAAACCAGCACCAGAGTGCTAAACCCACACCAGAGTGCTAAACCAGCACCAGAGTGCTAAACCAGCACCAGAGTGCTAAACCCACACCAGAGTGCTAAACCAGCACCAGAGTGCTAAACCCACACCAAAGTGCTAAACCACAGGTCCTTTGGTTTTAAAGCGTCATGTGGTTCTCGCTTACCATGATGCAGGCCAGTACAATATGGGTTCGAATCCTTGGCTAGCGCAGTGTTTATATATATATATATATATATATATATATATATATATATATATATATATATATATATATATATATATATATATATATATATATATATATATATATATACATATATATATATATATATATATATATATATATATATATATATATATATATATATATATATATATATATATTATTATTACTATTATAAGTATTATTATTATTATAAGTATTATTATTATTATTATTATTATTATTATTATTATTATTATTATTATTACTTTTATTATCAGTATTATTATTATTTTTATTATTATCATTATTATTATTATCATTATTATTATTTCTATTATTATTATTACTATTATTATCAGCATTATTTTCATTATTGTATTATTACTATTATTATTATCATCATTATCAACATTATTACGAATATTATTATTGCTATTATCATTATTATTATTACTATTATTACCAGCATTATTATTATCAGCAATATTACTATCAATGGTATAATTATAATTATAATTACCATTACATAATATACAGACAAGGTTACCATTAAGTCCGGGTCATTAGCACCATGTTGCCCTCATCTTGGTCACGTGACCTCCTGAGGGGAAAGAGAGAGAGAGAGAGAGGGGTCACATCTCTCCCCTCCCCCACTCTCTCCCCCTCCCCCACCCCCTACCTTCCTCTGATCCACTGCCACTCAATTTCCATCTCCCCTCGTCTCCCTCTCTCTTTCTCTCCCCTCTCTCAGCTCTACCCTTACGTAATCCCACTCACTGTCTCCCCCCCCCCTCCAGAAACAACGTTTCGCTCTATGTAAAGTTTTATCGATTCATGCTTCGTTCCCTGTAGAGCTTTATCTTTCGCTCTTTGTAGAGCTTTATCTTTCGCTCTTTGTAGAGCTTTATCTTTCGCTCTGTGTAGAGCTTTATCTTTCGCTCTGTGTAG